>NC_048553.1:4138683-4438683 GCF_902806685.2 Maniola hyperantus
TATATAGGTATGCACAACCTCACGTTTTGAAAGTCGGAAGAGATAGTCACAATAATTTGTTCTGGATAAATAGGTAAACCTCTACCGTAACATCGGACAGAATAATATAAATTGCTAAAGTTAGATGCACTTCACTTAAATAAATTCCCCATTTATTCGCCTGGCGACGCTAATGTTGAAAACAAGAGTGAAATGTATAAAATTGTATTACTAAATAAATTTACTTCAACTAAATTTAGCAAATATAAAACTAGCCAAGTGCGAGGCAGGCTCGCGCACCGAGGGTTCCGTAGTACAGTCGTATTTTTTCGATATTTTGCATGATACATCAAAAACTATGATTCATAAAAATCAATAAAAAACTATTTTACAATTCCCAGATGTGAAGCCCTTTCATATGATACCCCACTTGATAAAGTTATCTTACTTTCATAATTGAAAATACTAATTATTAGTTCATGAACATATTTTGTTTTGTGTGATGTAACCACAAATTCAAGGTTTTCAGATTTTTCCCCTAATGTTTGCTATAAGACCTACCTACCTGCCAAATTTCATGATTCTAGGTTAACCGGAAGTACCCTGTAGATTTCTTGACAGACAGACAGACAGACAACAAAGTGCTCCTATATGGGTTCCGTTTTTTTCTTTTGAGGTACGGAACCCTAAAAATTAGACTTTATACTTTGAGACGTAAATTTTTTTACATCTTTATTACCTGTTATCTCCCAAAGCCACCATGATCCTAATTCCTAACAAACATCCAAACAAACGTTCCTCCCAGTGTTGGGGATAATACGCAGAGATAATAGAATACGGGTGTAGTTCACGCGGACGAAGTCGGAGCTTAAGTACTTACTACATAAAAATAATAAGTAAATGAAATGAATAAATAATTTCAGCACAGAATAAGTAATTCTTTTGCCCGTGTTATAAAGGACGAATCAAACCACTAGACTTGGTGAAGTTTGTTGCACCTCCACTTGAATAAATTCCTCATTTATTCGTCGTTTGTGAAACGAGAGCGAAATCTACCAGATGACCATTGTGTAAATAAAGGGGCGAATAAAAATGCTAATACCGGTAGAGTTATTTGCATTTGGGTGCTAATTTTATTTTCGTTTCGTTTCCATAGCTGAAAATTTTTGGCTTTGACATAATGAAATTTCTGCAAAAATACCAAATATTATGTCACTTAAAGGTAACTTTATCAAACTTTTAGTCAGAGATTAACTTTACGTTGGAAGCAATGTAACACCCATACGTTCACTGATTTTAATGATTAAATTATTTATTTGATCTTAATGATTTTATTTTCACTTATTTAAAGAAAGAAAAATTGTTAACAAATAAACTATTAATAAACTTAAATCTAAAAAAAAAAAACAACATTAAATTAAAACTAAAATAAATTAAATTAAATCTAAAACCTCGTCGAGACCACCGCAGCGAGGCATTGTACCCAAGATGCTGGCAGCATTACCCCTTTGGATGGCCAAACTAATTCTTTGACCAAGATAGCTGCCAGCTCTCGGGTCCCCGGTTGACTCGATAACTCTTTTCGCAATTTCTTCAAAAAGAGCTCGAGCCCCCGGGCCCCACGGCCCCAAGGTCTCCACACCAAAAGGCACGAATACGAAGCTCCCATCGAGGTTTTCATATTTGCGCCTCTTGGCCTGTTCGGCGCTGATGGCCGCTGCACCCGCCATAGAGGAGGTCGCCTGAATGTGGGATGCAGCTAAAGTGTCTACACAAGTTGCATCCCAAACAAGCGACCTGCCCATCTTCCACGGTACGAGCGTCATACCATCAGGTCTCTTGCCATCGCTACGTGCCAAACCAATAGGTTCTAGTACAGCTGGCACATGGGCGGTGGCAAGGGACCTCCAGATGATGTCGTTAAGGGTACTATGGCGGGAGAAGTGTCCAGCGCTTCTCGAACAGGAGAGCCCATGGTGGCCGAAGGCGTCAACGCAGTCACCGCAATCTTAATGATTACATTTTAATGATTTAATGTAAGCCATCGCCAAAGCTGTGGCCATCACGAGAAGGACACGAAAATCTCAATAAAATTATACTTATTACGAAGCTGATTATGTACAGCCGAATATTTTTTTTGCGCAGGAGTTCTATAAAATGTACACGTAAACACGTGTAGATACATTATAATGAACTCCTGTGCAAAATTTTACGCTTCTAGAATCCAACGCTCCAACGGTTTAGGCTGTACGTTGTCTGTCATTCAGTATTAGAGTATATTAATGTAAAGATGTGTCCAATACGGTCACCAAACAGAACGGTTATTATAACGTCGCCATATTTTATAGAGGTAGCATTTATTTGAATACCCTCACCTGCGGCTCGACTATAATTTTCTACTTTGCATATTTGCAACATAAATAACTTATCTACGCAATACAGTTTTTTTCCGAATCCCGTAGATAATAGAGGACCAACCACAACACGCTCGCACTCGTAATAATAAATTACCAAAGTTTGTAGCACCACCTCTTGAATAAATTCTCCATATATCCGTTGTATGTAAAACGAGGGCGCGCCCGGCACGAATTAACCGTTATGTAATTAAATTTATGGCCGTACTAAACTGCTGATTACACTTATTATGGCAACGGTCGTAGGTGGATACATAATAATTAATTTTGCTGTGTCAATGTGTTCTATGCTGTGCCTTGTCCACAAGTTCAAAGTCGCTCAGCGTGCTATGTTGGGTGTCTCTTTTAGGGACAAAATCCGTAACGAGGGAATCCGTCGGAGAACCAAAGTGACTGACATAGCTCAATGAATTAGTCAGCTGAAGTGGCAGTGGCCAGGCCACGTCTACCGCAGAACCGATGGCCGCTGGGGTAGACGCGTTCTGGAGAGGAGACCGCGTATCAGCAAGCGCAGTGTAAGACGACCTCCAATCCGCTGGACTGACGACCTAGAAGGTAGCCGAAAGTGGGTGGATGAGGAAGGCAGAAGATCGTGTGTGGTGGTGCGCTCTTGGGAAGGCCTATGTCCAGCAGGAGACGCAAATAGGCTGATTGATTGATTGATTAATTGAATGTGTGCTAATGAATGCTCGTCAGTTAGGTACATCATCCACTCAATACTCACCTTCACTAATAATATAAAATCTTCATATTTTGTTTTCATTCGTTTGAGATTCGATATCCGTGACAGCGCGGCATTCTTGGACACTAGGAAATGTTTTATGGCTATGAAACTTGCTAAGAGAGAAAAGATTGTAAGTGTCGCCACGCTGACGAAAATCCTTTTTTTCAGAATTCAAACCGGCTACTCTGCTACTTATCCATATTATTATTATTTTGCGAAAGTGTCTCTATTTGTCTATTATCATTTCTTACCCGATTTTAACTGTTGAGTTATTTGAATACTAACACTGGAATTCATAGTCAAGATAGGGGCTTCTTTAGAGAAAGATTCAAACGACATGTGGCAATGCATGAAGGTTGTTTATGACACATGTCGTTTGAATTGTTCTCTAAAGAAACCCCTATCTGGACTATGCATTCCGGAGTTAATCACAATATATGTAAAACGAATAACTGTATGATGCCCGCGACTTCGTCCGCGTGGGTTTAGGTTTTCAAAAATTCCGTGGGAACTCTTTGATTTTCTTGGGTAAAAACTAGGTGTCCTTCCCCGGGATGCAAGCTATCTCTTTACCAAATTTCGTCAAAATCGGTTGAACAGATGGGCCATGAACTGCTAGCAGACAGACAGATACACTTTCGCATTTATGATATTAGTATGGATTAATATCACATAAACTGTGGTGTAATACAGAATACTGTGTGTGTGTGTCCTTTAACAGTTAAGAAACTGGCGGTAGCATTACTTTAAATGTTAAGCAACGGGACACTAAATCACATGTAAAATTAATATCAATATTTCACATAAACTGTGTAATACATAAAACAAAGCTGGCTATGTGTAACGATGTAAAACCCGTGCGCTTGCCAAAAAGCAGCATTAGCTGAAACGGGAAATAAAAGCCTACTTACGCTAAGTACGTGGACTAACTGGTTGGTGTGGAATTTATGTGACTTATTTCGGTTACAATAGCGGGATAAACGAGGGTTTTTTATGTGCTTGTGGTTTCGAGGACTGAGAAATAAATGGCTATAGAATTTATGTATGTAAACATAAATTCCTAAAAGGCCGGCAACGCATCGGCGGCTCCTCTGGTGCTGCAAATGTTCATGGGCGGCGGTAATCACTTAACATCAGTACCCGTAGTACAAGATTTTACGTCTCACCAAACGAAACCAAATTCGAGAGTCGAAATACTTCCGCGTTACAGTAAAATGGACCTAAACAACCTTGAATTGAAGTCAAATATTCAATGCCACTGATTTTTATTTCGCAATGTTTCCGCTTGGAGCGCTGGCTGTAGAAGTTTACTGTAACGCGGAAGTATTTCGACTCTCGAATTTGGTTCGGTTTGGTGAGACGTAAAATCTTGTACTACGGGTACAGGTGACCCGCCTGCTCGTTTGCTCGCTATATCTATAAAAAAAAAAGTAAATTTTTGTTAATGGCTACACTATTAGATACCTAGTAATTTTACTCTATATAGCAACAGTTGAATTAATTCAGTGTAAAGAGCCTTCCACACATCAGCCCAATGTATTCGGCCAATTTCCTAGCAAAGATGTGCCGTAAAATAATATTAATTTTGAGATTTCTGCGCTCCGCCTTAGCAAGTCCGAAAGTTGTTTGTGTGAATGAACGTTATCCTTGAAAACAAAATGTTATCGATTTTAAACTTGCCGTTAGGTAGGTACACAAGTTAAAAAATCTATTAAAAGTATGCTTCTGAAAAAAGCATATTACACAATTGAAGGTTTGTAAACGATAGAAGACCAAGGAATCGACGACCAAGACTCGCAGCTTGCTCCAGCAATGCGCGGGACTGCATCCCATTTTATATTGGTAGGTATAATATTATTGAAAATCGAATCTTTGAAAAGAGGTTTCGGAAAGGTATTCCGAACCAGTACAGTGACACTTGTAAACGTTTATTTGAATGAAAATAACTGTTATATTTTTAATTTCATAAGGCATAATTTTCAATTCAATTTAAGTACATCAATTAGAAGAAAATTGGATTTGGTACAATATCCAAAAATAGCGTTCAAATATTACGTAAAGCTCTACAAACTAATTATATTAAATGCCTCAAATTATATCAAATACCTCAAATTTCCACTTACCTAATATTAATTAAGTAGTCTACTTGAGATTATAAGAAAGGTTTTTATTAAGAAATAACGTAGAAAGTAGATAAAATAATGTAAGATAAAGGTAGATGGTTCTTCCAGACAAGGTCACGGTAATCAGTAATCTACTAATTAGTGTCTGGAAAATTACATATTACACTACACTAGATGTGAATGCAAACTTAGGCCTAAAAACAAGGTTGTTTAGTTATATTTTCCTCTGACGTTAATTTTTAGATACCCGAAATATATTTAGAAGTTATTTAAATATCTTTGACTATCGAAAGTGTGTATTATTAGGTAGGTATTCTTTATTCTTTATTTTTACGTTTCACATGACGTATCCACTTAGGTAAAAGAATAACATGAGGTACATATGAGACCCTGTAAGGGTATAGCAAAATATACATTATAATTGTTCATAATTTAAAATATATATGCATTATAGATAATTCACTTAGATATTTAATATTTACAATATTCATAAATCATAATAACATACTTAAGAGAGACTTAAGAGAAATAGAACTTGTGCGAGTCTGTTATTATAATTTGAAGACAGGAATAAAAGAGGTATTGGCTGACTCGCCCTAGTTTGGCTCAAGTGGCCATAAATATTAATACGTGTAAATATTACTTATACGAACCTTCTTTGAGTAATATTGGCGAAATTTTCAATAGCGTATTTTTTTTTTAAATTATGTAGGTATTTCTTCCAAACGGAGAGCTACGCTACGCTGTTGCGAACATAACTTTTTACGGTTTTACTTTAAATACTACTTATGGAAAAATGTACATAATATTATCTCAATGCAATCTGCAAAAATGCCGACTTTAATTTGGTTGGTTAATTGGTTTTCACACAAACAACAAAGGTATTTGCAAGCGTATAAGTACACATTGCCCGGCAATCGCCGAACATATTGGGTCCATGTGTACTGGGGTTATCACTGTGAATCGTCATAATACTACATATCTTTAACTTTAAACTAGCTGATGCCCACAACTCCGTCTCGAACTTCGCGCGAACTCTTTGAATTTCCGGAATAAATAGACACCCTTGTCTCCAGGCATACAATGTGCTCCAGGTCTTTAACTAGTATATTCATGCAAAATATCATGCGGATATTTTGTTCCTTTGCGCCGTATTGAAGGACAAACTAACAAACCAACAACAAACTTTCACAGTTATATTAAGGGTAGTGATTTTACTAGCTTACTTGTACAAGAGGCGTTTAAATAAACCCAGTACGCAAAAAGTTATGCACACTATCTTATGGTTCCAGCGTTCGCAAGTTTACTCCAGTTGGCAACACTTCAATGCAATATCATATTTTATTCTTTTACTGGGGTTGCTTCTCGTTTCGATTGTTGGTTTTAATTTTCGAGTATCAGCATTTCAGAGAAATTCAAGAATTTTAAATCTAAGTAAATATTTTTATACATTCTCAAAACTGGACTTAGATATTATATAAAACCGTTGTTTATATTAATGGCTAATCAAAATTGCAGACGAAATTCAAAGCATTTCTGTTATTTTTAGAACGTAGGTAAGATTCTTAAGGAACGTCTCCGCAGATTCCTCTGACATCAATGGTCTCTGCAGTGCTAGTCTTCATACCATTCCATGAATTGCACGCCGTGGCACGTCACTACCACCTCGCCTTTCATATGCCCAAGCCTTTACATTATTATCACAAGCATATTTTATCTTCTAAAATAAGAGATAAGATACCTTTACTCAATTGACTATACAAAAGAGGAGCACGCGGCCTAGCGTAAATCTGTCAATGAAAAAAATATTTTCCTTTCTACCTTTATTTGCCGATACCTAAGAATGAAGGCCACTTCTGTTTGTCCAGTGGGAAAATATATGTAGCAATCAAAGAGCAGTGATACATAAAATGTTATTGAGGGTGAAATAAGGAAGACACGCTTCCGCGGCTCTTCTAACCGTTTGAAGGGACAAAATAGACCACTGATTTCATCTAATATAAGGATCAAAAGGAACCCCTTTCCCCCTCTTAAATGAACCCCCATGGAATACAACTGAATCCATTTTGCTCTATTTGCAAACTGGGGGTCTTCCGGTTAGTGATTGTTAATTTCTATGACCCTTCTTTAAACGATTCTAATTTACAATCATCATCATCATCGTCAACAAGTGGATGTCCACTGTTGGACGTAGATAGCCCTTTTTCAGGGGAAAGAGCGGTATGGAAAACATAGGCTCGTTTGTTATTGGTATAGGTCACTCAAAATGGTTAACGCTCACTGACATTTTTGTCTTTGTTATTTGTATGGGATTACGTAAAAGAGAAAGCCGTATATTAAATTCTCTACGTGGATAGAGTAAGTATAGATGTTGTTACTTATGAGAAAGGCATAATAAAGAGTTGTAATAAATCCAAATCAACATGTTAGACCCTAACTCGAGTGCCACAATCCATCAGTGCCGGTAAAGAGGGAAACGCAATTTTTCAGACTTCATTAATTAGGAATTGAGGGCTGCACACCAAGAATATAATAATTACAGTGTGAGAAATTCTAATGAATAAAGTAATATTATTGCCAACTTTATTTATTTTATCATCTTACAATCTTTTTTAAAGTATTTTATTAGGTTGTCTTGTTGTAGTATGTTATGATTCCGTCGAAATTGGTAAAGTACCCGGCAGGAAATATTGTACATCGACCTTTAGAAAGAGAAAGCGGTTTCATAGAACCTGAACTTAAGCCGGCAGTACAAGCACAATAGGTACGATACATGTCAAAGCTTTTACAACGCTTTCTCGATTAAGAAACCATGTAAAAGTGTAGTCGCAGTATGGAAAGCCCTCTGAAAAAAGCTTTTCTTTGCTATTAAAATTTTTGAGTAATAATTTTTTGGATCTTGCAAAATCATCTATTCAACATCAATAATATTATTGTAGCGTTCTGAAGTTCTTGTAAAATGTGTTATTAGTGATGATTGAATGATTGAATGAACGAATGAATGATGATGATGATTGTGTTTTTATTTATTTTTGAGTCTGTATTTGTTGTTTATAATAAATTGTACGAGTTATTATTTGAGTATAACTGCAGACACATGTGTGGTTTAGATGACAATAGATGTTTATGGTCCTAGAGCAAGATCCCAGGACCGCGAAACCTTGCTTATTTTTTGGGAATAGATCGTCTCTAAATAAGTTATGACCGCGGGAAGTTTTAGCAACTAGCTACAGAACCCTACCTTTTTCGTGTACTGACACGTAATGGATTTTGTATGGGCATTGGACACCTATCCCAAACGTCTGCAAAGAAGTTATGTATAACGAGCAATATTTTTCACTAAAACAAAATTCCCTTTACCAAGAAATCACAACTCAACGAAAAACTTAATATTCTAAAACTTCTCCCGTCTAGGCAAACGTTGCCAAGTCACGAATATGCGCTAGTACAAAATTAAGTCATATTCTCAACTGATTACTTCTGCCGCATACCATAATATACCAGACAATACGTAGGGTGTGATAGATACCCTACTATTATGTAATGTACTATGTCTCCAAGTCAACACGGAGTTTGATTAAGATTGGCGAACACGGTACGGTTCACTTTAATCAAAACTTAAGTACATCTTGAATGTACGTGAGCTAAGATACGAGAAAGTTTAACCAGTTCGATGTGGAATAGGAATAGTAGGTAACTATTGCCTAAGTTCGGGAGAACTGTCCCGGCGATAACTTGAAATCGTTGAATTGAAATTAGTGATGTGTGGAATCGATTCACAGCATCGATATCACACTAGTTCGTGGTAGTAATATCATATTATTATGTACTAGCTGATGCCCGCGACTTCATCGGCGTGGAATTAGGTTTTTAAAAATCCCGTGGGGACTCTTTCATTTTCCGGGATACAAAGTAGCCTATAACACTATCCAGGTCTTTATCTGTACCCATGCAAATGATCACGTCAATTCGTTGCACCGTTGGGACGTGATTGAAGGACAAGCCAACAAACAAACAAACCAACCACTGGTATAACCTACCTTTAGGTACAGCTGGTAGTCTGTCGTTTAAACAAAATTAAATAAACTTTACAGGCTGAACCGGCAGACGTTAGGTCTCAAGGTACTAAGAGTGGCGACCTCGCACTGGAAACCGCAATATTGGTTGACTCCTTGCTAAATAGAAAGATAAATCGCACGAGGGATCGTGGATCAAACGAGTTGTGGAGAACGGCTGGACAAAAGTGGCATAAACCAAGAAAATAATGCAACAAACCTATGTCCAGTACCATAACTGGATATACTTAGGTTTCTTGCGCAATATTGGTTCACTACCTGCTAAACAGAAAGACAAATCGCAGGAGGGATCGTGGATCAAACGACTTGTAGAATACGGCTGGACAAAAGTGGCACAAACCAAGAAAGCAATTCAACAAACCTATGTCCATCAGTGCCGTAACTAGATACAGCTGTTTCTTGTACCGGTACCTACTACAACCGGACTTGTATCCTATTGTATCTATGGACCTTTATCTATCTACGCTTACAAATTACCCCACTGCGCGACAACAAAGACAGGGTTACGTTTTCCACGGCTCTCTGGGTATGTATGTCGGATTCTATTTATCTTTGAAGCATCTCGACGGCTGGATGTATTTTAATCAATGAGATGTCTATCGATTCATCTAAGCCGTGCGATAATAATATTATAGGCTAGCTTTTGTTTTGACGACCTCCCTGGCGCAGTGGTGAGCGCTGTGGTCTTAATAGTGGGAGGTCCCGGGTTCGATTCCTGGCAGGGGTTTGGAATTTTAAAATTTCTAAATTTCTGGTCTGGTCTGGTGGGAGGCTTCGGCCGTGGCTAGTTACCACCCTACCGGCAAAGCCGTGCCGCCAAGCGATTTAGCGTTCCGGTACGATGCCGTGTAGAAACCAAAGGGGTATGGGTTTAATAAAAACTGCCATACCCCTTCCAGGTTAGCCCGCTATCATCTTAGACTGCATCATCACTTACCACCAGGTGAGATTGCAGTCAAGGGCTTCCTTGTATCTGAATAAAAAAAAAATAAAAAAAAATATCCAACCAAAAAAAAATTGCTTAGCATATTGAGTGGCATATCGCACAGGTTTTTCAAAATCAAGAGGTTAGACTATTTTACAACCATTAGCTCCGTTTAAGAAGTGGGACCTCTTTTCGCAGTTAGGTTTTTGAAAACCTTTAAAATTACTGGTTTGAATCGTTAGTCAGCTAGGTAGAGCAGGCACTCAAATGCTAAGTACTGATTTGAGCTTTTGGCCAGAAGACCTAAAGAAACAATACGAATTTCTTCAATCCACTTTTAAAATGTTTGTCAGTCAAAATAATAGGATAACCTTTTTCCTTCGCAAATACAATTTGCTAAGGTAAATTAGACCACTTTGCGGTAGATTGAATTGTGTTGCCCTCGGATATATAAAATGTATAAATCTGCCAGTAAAATTACCGAGTGCCCAATTATTTTGTCCGTCTCTTAATATTGTCTAGGTAAAATACTCGATTTTATTAAATTCTACCTTTATCGGAGAGATGCCCAAATCTTATTTGTACATTGAAAATTCCTTTTCAAGCCAATTTTGGAAAATAGTACGCAATTCTAACTCCCAATAGGATTCCATGAAACGGCTACGAGCAGACGTTACCTCGAGTTGTGAGAAAAATTTAAATCTAGAATCTAAAATCTTAGGTAACTATAGTTTTTCAGTAAACTCTTTCTAAAATACATACTACACACTTTTATCTCTTCACCTCATTGCACTGCGCTTGTTAAGTTGAAAATATCGTAGTAGGTATTTTCTAAAATCAGAAATACTTCGGACGCGACGCGACGTGTTGTTTACTATGCTTCCGTAAGGGTGCTAAGTGCTGCCTCAAACCAGCCGTTCTATTTGGCGGCAATTTGAAATAAGTGTTGACAAAAGTAGCACGAATGTTACATCCCTCCGAAAAAAATTAAGCTACTGCCTAGACGCGCAAGAAATACTTCAAAAAGGCGCCAATAAGTACCTAAATGTATCAGCGATATGAGTATATTCAGGATTTGTAATAAGTGCATCAAAAGCGGCAAGAAAAATAGTTTGATCTTATTTCAAATTAGTCTTTAGACTTATTGCTTAGACGTGTGCCTTCACTGCTTTCGTCTGGAAAACGCGATGCTTGTCGTTACTCATACTTACGAGTACCTATACTTGTTAAATATTTCGTTAATATTAATAGTTGTATGTAAATGTAAATACTGAGCTGCATTAAAACTTTTGCTTTGTAGATACTGCTTGCTATTATTCTGCCTTCCTTACCTATAAAATCTATAATCGTGCTAGTGCCGGCTGCCGAGGAGATCCCTGATTGGAGCTGCCGCTGAACAGGATGCCTCTATACTGGAGAATACTGATAACGTGGGTATGCGGTAAGATATCCCACAAGTTTTATTTTACAATAAATATTTTTGTTCTCATTTTAAAAAAAAACCTGGCCACTTGAGCGATGTCATTTTGTTCGTGATTTGTCATCTGTCTGTATATTAAAAAAAAGCTGACTGACTGACTGATCTATTAACGCGCAGCTCAAACTGCTAGACGGATCAGGCTAAAATTTGTCACGCAGATAGCTATTACGACGTAAACATCTGCTAAGAAAGGATTTTTGAAAATTCAATCTCTAAGGGGGTATAATAGGGGGTTAAGATTTGTGTAGTCCACGCGGACGAAATCGCGGGCATAAGCTAGTCTACCTACTATTCTATATCAGTGCTATTTATATACCTAATAATCGACAAGACGCGATGGCGCTGAAAATATTCTGGCACTTACATCGCCTCGTGTCGCCTCGTGGTCCGTGGAGAGTGGGTGCAGGATAATAGGTACAAATCAAAACGAATATTCATCCCGCTTTGCCAACTCATACGAGAACGATAGAGGCAGGCTATCGAGGCAACATTTTTTCTTTTATCCAATTCCCTGATCAATGTAACGTCGGAAATAACTCGATTTCATGCTTTGTTACGTCAGGCCTTCGGTAATGATGTGACTCTTTGGAATCAGAAGTAATAACACTTCCATCAAATTATTTAACAGCTAAATGAATTTGGATTCAATCGCAATATATTATGTTCCAATTTCGTGTAATGAAATTTTATTCTCATTGAAAGAAATGAAAATGCATTTATTGTTGTATTGTATTTGATTGAATCTCTGTTGGTTTTTTCGAATCGAAAAATTAAGAAACAACTTTGATTGTATTTCTGTAAAGTAGGGTATATTTTTTATACATATTATATTATAATATCAATATAACTTAATTAAGACAGTTTAGCGTCCCTATTCAATTTATTTTAAAATTTATGTTATTTTTTTTGTTAAATGTAGGTTTAGCTATCTCGCTCTAACAGTAAGAGTCACAGTGTGGCTACTTCTACAGGTATTTGTTCTGAGTGCAGGTTATACTAATTTTGACAGCTTCATAGAACACGATTTTTGTTTGAAATAGCTCTTGTATATGTACTAACTAGATGATACCCGCGACTTTGTCCGCGTGGATATAAGTTTTTGTAACCCGCTAGTACCCTTTGTTTTTTCGGGATAAAAAGTAGCATATAATTAAGTCGGGGTATAAGCTATTTCCTTGGCAAAAGGAGCAGGGGGAGACCACTGACAAGATGGGAAGATGAGATCTTAAGAACAGCTGGCCTAAAATGGGATGGGTATAGCGCAGGACCGAGATAAATGGACATCTTTGGAGGAGGCCTTTACCCAACCTGGGGTCCTTACATGAATAGTAATAATAATCCTAACAATACTAACAACTAAATTATAAGTTCAACTAACCAACTAACAAAACATAGATAATTTAAACTATTGTAAAAATGTAAGGAATAAAAGGCTTTTTTATTTTTATTTTTATTTATTTATTTATTTATTATAAGCTATTTCCATTCCAAATTTCAGGCAAATCCAACCCTGTTCTAATTTAGCATCCCGCGCGATGTGCCAGCTAAAATTTCACATCTCCATTTTGTGCACGAAGTTTTGGCGTTCATTTGACTCTTTGATAAAAGCTCATAAGTCCTTCCGTAGTTAGATTCGGTGGCACTCGCACTATTTTGATTCACAGAACTCAATAATATGGAAACTAGAGTTCTCAGAATAGTATACGTCATTCAATTTTCTCTATAGTATGCCATGCAATAGCCAGTACTATTGAAGCTGGTATTACTGATAAGAACGTTATCGATTGCAATGCATTCTGTCCGTTCTGTAATACCTCTCGCAGACATCTGAAAATAATCGGTCTGACTAATAAAATAAAATTAAAATAAAAAATAAAATCTTTTTTATTCAAGTAAACTTTCACAAGTGCTTTCGAATCGTAAGATGCATCTACCACTGGTTCGGAATGCCTTTCCTAATAATAGTTACTACTACAATGCTTAGGTTCCATAAAATAAGGAAGTTTTTCTATATTCATTTTAGTAAATTATTGTTATTTCTGTTTGTTATAAATTCATTACTTTTATTTCTGTGTTTTGTGTGTAGTCAATAAAAGTCGTTCATTTATTTTATGTAGGTAATTACATATCAAATTGGTACGTATTTATAAAAAAACGGCCCTAAAAATCAGAGTAACAAATAAGTATCTTGATCCGATTTTTGACGTAGAAAAGGACAGATCTTACGAGTGAACATATTTTAAGGCTGGGAAAAAAATCTAGCTGAATTCCGTGAGACGAGGAACGCGTGCGGAAATTTTACTCAGCGTCTTGCCTTCGTAGATATGGCGTTTCTTTATATTTCAATCTACATCTTAATCTTAAGGTCTAAGATGCATGTAGTAGAGAACCTAAGCTCATGGCGCGCTATTTCGTAGTAAAGTGTCACGACTCTCATAACGAGGATCTCATATACGACGGTGCAGAGAGAAAGAATGTACGCGGCAGAAAGTACATCGACCTTTATAAGGAGATAGCGGATTTGTAGAGCATTGTCTCTGTCGTTGAGACCAACAAAACATCATAACATAGGAATGAGTGACAGAGACAACGCTCTACAAAGCCGAATTGTCATTCTAAAGACCGATGTACATTTATTTCAGCCGCGTACTGTACATACATATTATATATAAAAGACTTAAGCAGTCAGCTGTGTGCGTTGCGTTGTCGTAGAATCCGAGAACGGTTCTCATCGTTATCAGTAGGCTGTTGTCAGATAAAAATCGGCCTCAGGAAAAAATCGGTCGTTTGAGTTAACTCTAAGACTTGAAATAGTCTGGAGTAGAGCATCTGACTTTGCAAATCCTTTTCAGACTGTATAAGGCCATTGTCAGACAAGATGGTTTCTTAGAAATTTTATACTAGCTACGCTACGGAATCGTAATAGAAAACTTGCTTTTATTTGTTGACAAGTTAGACACGCGATTTCACTTGATGGTAAATGATGCAGTTTAAGATCAAAGCGATTATAATATTATGGTAGTTTTTATCAAACCCATACCATTAATCGATTTTCGCATCGCTTGGCCAGCCATGACCAGACGAGACTAGAAAATTCATCATAATATTCTGCACCCAATAGTATTTCTTATATTTTACCCCCTTAGGAGTTGAATTTTCAATAATCCTTTCTTAGCGGATGTCTACGTCGGAATAGCTATCTGCATGCCAAATTTCATTCCGATCCGTCCAGTAGTTTGAGTTGTGCGTTGATAGATCAGTCAGTCAGCCAGTCAGTCAGTCAATCGCAGTTAGGGAGTCACTTTTCCTTTTATACATTTAGATATTAATAAAGGCTTACGTGAAAATATTTAACTGTGGAACCTACTCCCATCGGCGGTGTTCCCACTAGATTACAACATGGGGTTATGCAAGGGGCGGACCAACAAATTCCTAAAAGGCCGGCAACGCATCGGCGGTTCCTCTGGTGCTGCAAATGTTCATGGGCGGCGGTAATCACTTAACATCAGGTGACCCGACTGCTCATTTGCTCGCTATCTCTATTAAAAAAAACTAAAATGTTAAAACTCATTAACAGTGTACACAAAGAAGTGTACACACTTTAGTTAATGTATCCCATGCTTTTGCCAGGCTATGTATTTTCCTGTTTGTCCCGCAGTGTAATAAATTATCATAACTTACATAGGAGGCGTTTTTACGAGGCCCATGTGCGGTGAAAAGCATCTTTTTGTTGCGCCCTAATCCCGAAACTAGTAAATGACAAAAACTTCTATCCAGTTTTGGGTATCGCATACATAATGCCACTTTTATTCTATGACTTAATGGACTAAGAGCCAGCGCATGCCAGACCTTCGTTGTTTTATAAAAGCTGAAAGTATATCTGTGTATTGTCCCCAACTCTGGTACGTTTGTTTGGATCATGGTGGCTTTGGGAGATACAGGTAATAAAGGTGTAAAAAATCTTGTCAAAGTAAGCACGCCTAAGACATAACGTTCTCCATAACTTTCTCAAAGGTGTGTGAAGTC
This sequence comes from Maniola hyperantus, assembly GCF_902806685.2. Taxonomy (NCBI): domain Eukaryota; kingdom Metazoa; phylum Arthropoda; class Insecta; order Lepidoptera; family Nymphalidae; genus Maniola; species Maniola hyperantus. The sequence goes on from NC_048553.1 coordinate 4,154,431, forward strand.
TGCCAATCCGCACTTGGGTGACGTTGTGGACTATGGCCAAACCCTTCTTATTCTGAGAGGAGCTCACTAGAACTCACCTGTGCTTAGCAGTAGGTCGGCGATGATGATGATGATGGTGATTCCTCAATCCCCATTACTGAGACTCGTGATTTATTTCTTGGGATAATAATTATGCTGAGGGTTTTAAGATTTTTGATTGTAGTTATTTTTATCTTTTTTATACGTATGTATAAGTATGGTATGAGCTTATGGGATGGGATGGGAGCTTCATATTCGTGCCTTTTGGTGTGCAGACCTTGGGGCCGTGAGGCCCGGGGCCTCGAGCTCTTTTTGAGGGAATTTCGAAAAGGGTTTATCGAGTCACCTGGCGACCCGAGAGTTGGCAGCTACCTTGGACAAATAACTAGTTTGGCGATCCAAAGGGGTAATGCTGCCAGCATCCTGGATACAATGCCTCGCTGCGGTAGTCTCGATGAGGTTTTAGAATTAATTTAATTAATTTAATTTTTAATTTAATTTAAGATTTAAGTTTATTTTATTTAGATTTAAGTTTATTTAATAGAATTGGCAGCTAACCAATAAATAATAATTGATCTATTACGGAATTTTTGTTACAAAAACATGTACCTAAGCTCTTTTTTAATTAAACTTTTTTGTATATGTACGCCATATTGAGGAACCTTGAGTTTAACAAAGTTTTGAACCACTTAATTTAGAAAGTTAAAGCGTTGCAGAGCTCTCGCTGGTAAAATTTTTATACTTCGTCTTTCCTGTATTAAATTTGCAACTTTGCATTTCGTCAAGTTTTGCACATTATATTAATTTCGAATGCTTCCGAGTTCAAGTTAAAGCGCTTGTGAAATTGGTCCATAAAGCTTTATGTGTGTGTTTTATACTTAGTGTGACATTCATTAAAGAATGCCGCACGCCATGCGGTCTAGGCTATCGTAGAGTCCCGCAGCTAATGTCACCTACTTAGAACTTACACAAAATAGTTTTTTTAAAAAGAATATTAGCCATGTTAAATGACTAATATTCCCCTTTCCTCTCCAACTAAGCGTCCAGGCTTGTGCTAGGAGTAGGTACGACAATAGTGCAACGGGCGGGGTTTGAACGGTCGACCTTTCGGTTTTCAGTCCACTCCTTTACCGGTTGAGCTATTGAGGCTCTAATTTTGTTGGTCCCAGTTTATCTGGTATGCGTTTCCATTCATCCAATTGAGTTGAAACTCTGTACAGTTGTTGTTGATACTTGCGTGATTCGTGAAGATTAATAACAATTAATTGCTGTCGGATGAATGAGTAAGGAATACAAATCGGTTGAGGTAAGAAAAAAAAATGTTTGGGATGAGATGTCATAGGATGAATACGGAACAACCCATTATTTCTCACATAATATGGTACCTACCATCCACCTATAGAAATGTGGGTTCCTTGATTGTCTCGGTTTGTTGAGTATGGGTTTCTATACCTACCTATACGGTTCACTAGACTGAATGAAAACTTTGTAGGTACCTACACTTGTTATTGGAACTTGCGGAAAAGTGCCCATTGATGTACCGTACGCATACCTACCTATTAGTAGCACAGGACTTGGAGTCGTTCATACAATTTACTTTGCAATCATACATGCCGGGTTTAAATTTAGTTTAACGTTGTCACAGCCAAAAACTTGTATTTGAACAGTTTCACAATATTAAGTATAGATAAAGAGGAATATGAAGTTTTATGTGCGAAGTTTCTCCATAGGACCTCAACCGTAAAGCCATCGGGGATATGACTTCAAGATCGCGTCGTGTTCATTTGAGCTTGAATATTATAAAACTTGCACTCGTAAAATTTTAAACGTTTGGAAGCTGCTAAGATTCCCCTCTCAACAGGACCTTTCAATCCATATCCATACTAATATTATAAATGCGAAAGTGTGTCTGTCTGTCTATCTGTCTGTCTGGCTGCTAGTCTTTCACGGCCTATCCGCTCAACCAATTTTGATTAAATTTTGTACAGAGTTAGCTTATATCATGTATTAGTTCACATTTTAACGATTGATGGTGTGGAAATAAACCAAAAGAGAGTTTTCAAAAGGCCATTACTGATAAGAATCTCCGGCCTAATCTCTAAGGATCTGGGCGTGACGTCGTTAGTCTTCGTGAGTCCGTATTGATGACATTTGGCGACCTCCACAGAATTTTGAATAAGGTAGTAAAAATGATATTAGCTAGGGGTAGGCACACCTACTGTGTGTAGGTACATACAAGATTAATTTAAAATACCATGTCTCGAACACTCAGAACAACGTAAATTAAACTGTAAAACGTGAATTAAAAAACTTTTGTCATTTTTAGGGTTCAGTACTTCAAAAGGAAAAACGCAACCTTATAGGGTCACTTTGTTGTCTGTCTGTCTGACCTAAAACTAATTTCTATAAGTTCGTGATCGGAAAATGTAGCGTTAGAAGATCCCACACTAGGTGGACAGACAACATCACACGAGTCGCAGGGAGCCGCTGGATTCAAACGGCGCAAGACTGTGGTGTGTGGAAGTCCCTACAAGAGACCTAAGTCCAGCAGTAGACGTCTATCGGTTGATAAAGGAGATGATGATGATGATGGGTGAAAAGAGGATAAGTCGGGTTCTGTTCGCCAACTTCTCTAGCCAGATAGGATTGAGGATATTGTACGGGAGCGGTGTGCAGGCTCGACCGTACCAAAGGGGAGATCTCCTACCGAGCGGTTGGTTGTGCTCGGTAGCGCCAGCTGGGCCGACGGTTGTATCTTGAAACTTCTATATATAGTCCAGATTGCCGAACACTCTGTTAGTGCGAGTACTGTCGGCGGTACATTTGTTCGGGACTACGTCATCGATTGAACAGCGCCATCTAGTTTGTACTGTGGCAACCACCACAATATAATATGTCCTCAATTTCAAATTTAACTTCATCAAATACAATCGTTAAAGTCTAGGAGTTACGACGTCAACGCCCAAGGATCCTCAGAGATTAAACCGATCGTTTCCATCAGTAATAGCTTTTTAAATCGCTCTTTACGAAGTATTATAGCACCGTTAATATTATTGAACGTTTAACGAACCCTCTTTGATATTTAAGAGCAACACCACTTTTATGTTTAGACTAGTATCTTTTGAATAAATAATTGGCAATAAGGCCATTGTTTCATAAAGACTACAACTATAATTAATCTGCTTTGATATAAGTAATATTAACTTTTTACGTCAGTAATTCTTAATTTTAAAATCTATTTTTTCTTAACAGCTTCAAAAAAAAAAAAAGAGAAAAATAGATTGTAAAATCAATCAATTTATTTATTAAACTTATGGAATGTAACCTTATTATTGTAACTTGATACTTGTTTAATAGAAATGGGCCGATTTGAAAGTCAAAAAAAATATTTTAAATGGCTGTTACAACTTACATGATGGTCGTCAGTTGGTTTAACTTTTAGATTTAAGTTATTTGGTAACTTTTATGCGTCTTTAATGACGACAGTTGGTGAATACTAAATCACCCATAGAACAAGTACCTAAGTTCCTGGTTTGCTGATGACAAAAGTTTTCTTTACTCTAGATCGTAAAGCGGTTCTACGGAAAACTCGTAACTTTTAAACAGCTTTATTTAAGTACCTACTTGGCTTGAATTTCATATATTTGATTCAAATTAGATTTTACTGACTTCTATTTATAGAACTCTTATGTAAGTTAGCACACTTTCGTTCGTATGTCCCGGCACCAATTCTACTGCTAAATATAAGATGGAACTTTCGACATATAGTACCTACCTATATTATGTTGTGGCTGCCAACCTTCTGAGGAGATGGATAATCAGGCAGTCAGGACATTTTGCACTTTAATATGGCATATGGATTTATATATGCAAAATTATTACCCAAATACTTACTTTTTAACTAAATTCTCTCGGAGTAGAATTCAAGATGAACCGAGAAACTCAATTACCATAAGCCTTCTTAATTACAATAGAAGTACTCAAAGGCCAATAGAAATTCCCGTAGCATCACTCGATTCCTCGAATCGATTATTAGCAATGAAAATCAACTCGGCACGAGGGAGTTCTCGATCAACCGGGTCAAAGTGAATAATAATAGAGTTTGGGTCAACTTGTCGATGCAATCGAGTGGTCTTCAGACAATTGAATTGAGCGCCAGACCTAAGTTCTTTGAAGTAAATTATGCTGAAGTTTATTTCAGGCAACCGAGGGAATTCCTTGGGAGTTGCATACTGTAAACTGAAATAGGTATCATGTAATAGGTATTGGATACGATTTTTTTACCGAAGTGAGGCTCCCCGTCTACACCGACCACCTTACCGAATGAAGAAAAAGCTTGTGCGGCTGTCACGTTTAATGGTGAAGACAGTTCATGAGAATAGCAGTACTGTATAATATTATAATAAAAAAAATTAACTATACTTTTACAGGCTTACGCTTTATTGCAATCACATCAAACAGTATGAGATGATGAGATGCAGGCTAAGGTGGAGCGTACCTGCCTAGATGGTGCTTCATTTTTTTCCTTTTAAGGTACCAATATTATAGCTAGCGGAAAAAATTGATGTCGGAAGGGTATTCCATATTCTAGCATTGCAAGGAACGTGGAAGCAAATTGCTTCGTATGTTGTATAAGATATTCTCTCCCTATTCTTTTATCTATTGCTCCGTGTAAAAATTCAAGTTAGAATTCCCCGTGACCTGAGAGCTTACAGAAATCTTGTTCCTGTCCAAATGCAGTCGATGTCGATGCAATATGCATTCTCTATGCATTATTCACCTGACACCTACATCTGGTGCAGCCTTGCGAACTACAAGTCGGAATGTTTTTGATTTACTACGCGTCCAACTTTATCACATGTTCTGTACCTACTTCTGTTCCATTTGGAGTTTATTCTGATGATATATTAATTTAGTATGATAGCTATTTTAACTAACACCGAAAAGCTGTTTGGCAGATTTTCTAATTTCAGGTACGGGAGAAGGAACAAAAAACTCAAATACGACACCCCACGCATACACATGGGTGGCACCCTGGTTCAGCTAGTCGAAGAAATTAAGATTTTAGGCCTAATACTTGATAGTAAATTAACTTTTAACAATCACATAAAATACATTTGTAAAAAAGCATTGAATATTTATAAACCACTCGCACGATCAGCTAAAATTAACTGGGGACTGTCCGCGGAGGTCATTAGGACGATGTACGTCGCTGTAATAGAGCCTATAATACTTTACGCGGCTAATGTCTGGGCTCCTGCTGCCAATAAAATAACGGTTCAAAAATATCTGAACACCGTACAGCGAGGCTTTGCACAAAAAATGTGCAAGGCCTACCGTACGGTGTCCCTTAACGCGGCGATAGTCTTAACCGGGACTATACCACTCGACTTGAGAGCTCTAGAGACGAAAGAGCTGTACGAAGCTAAAAGAGGAAAGCCGCAAAGTATTATCGGAGACAGAGAGGTGGAAACCAAAGTGTGTTTCTTGGAAGCAGTACATCCAGCCAGAGAGGCAATCGAGGATTTCGTCTGCCTCGAGGACTTGAGTGCCGAAACTATCGGGAGAACAGCATAAATGGACTGAGTATATTCACGGATGGAAGCAAAATAGATGGAAAAGTTGGTGCAGCGCTATCATGCTGGGAAGATGGTAATGAGATACGGAGTAGTAAATTTCTCTTGGAACGCTACTGCTCCGTATTTCAAGCCGAACTCTACGCACTGTACAAAGCTACCGAGTACGTCCTAAAAAGCAACAAACCATCCGTGAACATACTCAGTGACTCAAGGTCAGCCTTAGAGTGCATTAAGAATCCGGGCACGTTTCACCCTTTGGCATTCAAAATTAGAAAAAAATTTACTTTATTAAGAGAAAAGGGAAACACGATTAGGCTCTTTTGGATAAGGGCACATGTCGGAGTTGAGGGCAATGAAAGAGCTGACGCCCTCGCTAAGGAGGCAGCCAGAAAAAAGAAAACTGCCCCCAACTACGACCAGTGTCCCTTGTCATTCATAAAACAGTCCATCAGACAAATAACTATAGAGACTTGGAACAAAAGATACCAAAATGGTGAAACGGCGGCCTTGACTAGGCTGTTCTTCCCGGACGTTTATGGCGCATTCAAAGTTGTCAGAAAGACTAAGTTAACACCGATTCACGTTCAAGTGCTGACGGGACATGGAGGCTTTGGGCAGTATTTAAAAAGATTCAAGTGCAAGGATGATTCAGCTTGCGACTGCGACCCAGCAAACGAGGAATCGGTGTTACACTTACTCTTAGACTGTCCCATATATGGGAAGGAACGTTTTGAACTGGAACAAAAGACAGAAGTGCAAATAAGGAAAGAAACGCTGGAAGTACTGCTAAGAGACAAAAAGTGCCAAAAAGCATTTTTAGAGTACTGCACCAAAATAGCGAAATGTACTATAAAGAAAAATAAAACTAAGTAAAACTGTAAATATTTTAATATATTATATTATACTTGTAAATATAGATCTATAGTTGTATGCTTATTATAAGAATAAATGTATATACTTTGATAAAAATTTATAGGTATAATATAGTTAATATAGAAAAACAAACTGTAAATAAATAATGTAAGAGAATAACAAAATGTAATACCCAAAAAAGAACTCTGACACAAATCGGAGGATTTCCGATGATTTTAATTTAAAAAAAAAAAAAATCATAGACTAACTTTAGGAACGATCTACATTAAAGTCGCAATAGGCCGCGAACGCACTGTCAACCTTATGATAAGCATTTACAATATATTAGAATAGATAAGTTTTTACTCTTGAAATCGATGTCGATAATAATATTGCTCTACTTCATAATTACAAATCATTCATTTGTTATTCGTAGTTATAGACCATTTTTCTGTTTTCTTTTTGTTTAACTTTACAATAAAAGGTCTTGAGTCATTTTTTTGCGTACGACAGCTGCTCAGATTGAGTCCTCTTTGCCATCCATTGTATTATTGACAAGACAAGGGTCAAAGGTTCAAAAGTAGTATATTTTTCTCTCTTGAAAGTGCTCTTTTGTTAAACGTTGCCCCTTTTGGAAATATGCCAAGAGTCTTAGCAATTGGAATAGGTTCAGTGTAGGACTTTAATACCAACATCAGCCTGAAGAGAAAAGCTTGTTTCGTCAAAAACAATTAATTAAAATGTTGGATTCTATATTTAACTAGCTGCCCCGGCGAACTTCGTACCGCCTAACAGTAGGAAAATTTTAAATTTTTCTCTCCGTAAGAACCATATCCGTAGGTACTACAGGGAATATTATAAAAAAAGAATTAGCGAAATCGGTTCAGCTGTTCTCGAGATTTGCGATGGGCAACACATTTAGTGATTCATTTTTATATTACAGAAGATAGAAGATAATATATCATATATGACTAACAATTAGAGTCTTTAATGTACAAGAAAAAACAAGCCTGATTCGCTAATTATTTAACAACAAGAAATCTGTATGGTACAACGTGCAATATGCATGCCCCGTCGGCCCTCTGGGCGATGCAGAAAAAACGGCCAACCGTTACACACAAATTGTTTAAATAAAACATATTACTTAGGTATTCAATGGACGTTTCACTCCCTAATCTTCCCAGGAAATGTAAGTAACTAACTACTCAGCAATGCACATAGCAAAATTTTGACTGACAATTTTTTTGTGCCCTTTTGGAGCGAAGTTTTCATAACATCATGTTCTGAAGATTATCTTCTAAATATATAAAAGGAAAAGGTGACTGACTGACTGATCTATCAACGCACAGCTCAAACTACTGGACGAACCGGGCTGTTTGGCATGCTATTATGACGTAGGCATCAGCTAAGAAAGGATTTTTGAAAATTCAACCCTTAAGGGGGTGAAATAGGGATTTAAATATGTGTAGTCCACGCGGACGAAGTCATGAGCATAAGCTATTCTACCTACTATTCTATATCAGTGCTATTTATATACCTAATATCGAAACATATTTATCTCCACCTGGCGATAACAGAAATTATATTTATTGCCATAAGATATAAAGAAAGTAAAATCCTTTTTACTCATCTGGAAATACGAGTATTAATGTTTCGCAGGATACTCGTAAATTATACCTTTCACTTCCGACCGAGGAACCACGATCCGCGATCCGCGATCCCGCAAATCTTTTTGCACGAATTTCTACCAAGGTTAAGTTCTGAATATTTCTTTCACTTTTAAAATTTTCAGGCCGTTTTCTTTATTTATGGATGAACAAATGATGAGAAACCTAACTTTTTCGTAGCTATTTTTTAACTTTCTTATTATTATTTTTATTTTGTAATCTCTACGGATAAGATTCATTAGGACATACTATCATCATCATAGTCACCATGTTCAATCCATCGCCGGCTCACTACTGAGGACGGGTCTTTTCTCAGAATCAGAAGGGTTTGGTCGTAGTTAACCACGTGGGCCTAGTGCGGATTGGCAGACTTCACACGCCTTTGATAACAAATTGGCGAAGAAATTGATCGAAAATCATCTTTATCAAAAGAGCTGCATTTTTAAATGACTTCCAAAAAGGAGGTGGTTCTCAATTCGGCCCGTTTTTATTCATTAAAGACCGAAATATACCAAATGTTACAGAGGCACGTGTTTATCAAACATAATAAATTGATAATTGTTAATTAGAGACCCAAAGAAAATTAATTAATTAGATTCTATGCTCTGCTTATTTTATTAAAGGTTCCAGTTTTCATATCGCACCTGTTACGTTAAAATCATTTCACAATTTGGAATCTGTGTTTGGAATGATTTATTGCTTTCGACATCGGGGAATATGTTTTTGATTAACATTACGATTTGCGAATGACCACAATATTAAAATTTTCATTTTAATTATCTTTAATTATTAATTAATATTGTTTTACCCAATAACTGAAATTATGCGGTTTCGGTTTTGTTCTGAATATGATATTTTATTTCTAGTTACTAGTGATGCCCCGTGCATCCATCTATTATAATAATTCATTATATTACTAAGCTTTGGTAGCCTAGGGGTTATAGGACGTCCGCCTTTCAATCGGAGGTCGGGGGTTCGGTCCCGGGCACGCACCTCTAACTTTTCGGAGTTATGTGCGTTTTTAAGTAATTAAAATATCATTTGCTTTAACGGCGAAGGATAACATCGTGAGGAAACCTGCATGCCTGAGTATTCTCCATAATGTTCTCAAAGGTGTGTGAAGTCTGCCAATCCGCACTTAGCCAGCGTGGTAGACTATGGCCAAAACCCGTCTCACTCTGAGAGGAGACTCATGCTCTGTAGTGAGCCGGGGATGGGTTGACCGTGATGATAGAGATTTTTGTCTCAATTTGTCGCAATAACGCAAAATACGGAATAGTTCTATGCTTTATCGTTCACTAAGTTATCTTATTCTGAGATGCAATGCAAGTTTAGGAACTAAATTAGAGATAATTCGTCCAAAAGTCCGAAACTCGGTTGAAAACTTAGAATAGCGAAATCAGAGCTTATTTTGAAAATTTGAGTCTGTAGGAATATCTACTAAAGCGGAGCGTGGCGCGCAATCACTGACTTTAGTCAGATGAAATCTTCTTTGCTAGGTGTCTTATTTTGTTGCTAGCTGACTCGCCCCGGCTTCGCTTGTGTGAAATTTCTGACCACCCTTTCTTAGCAGCAGTAAGTATAAGTAGGTGGTACGTTATAGAGAGAACCGATATACGAAATCGCAAGTTTTTGACTCAGTAGCGGTCTGAACTGCACCGTAATTTAACTTATGTTAGTCAGTCAGTTCCACGGGTGATAGGTACCAGAATTATAAAAAAAAACTAAGAAGTTTGGTAATGTATATTATGTATATTTTATGATCTAAAAATAATTTGGTAGATAGGATCAAGAAAAATAAATAAATAAGCAGCTATCGTAACGAGTTACATTGTTTCTCAGCGTCGATCTACACAGTTTATGGAACAATATACTATACAAAATACCACGATAATATATTTTATCTTATTATTTATTCTCAAACCTTGGAGATATGAAAAAGCAACACGATACCACTTTGAGGATCACGCGATTGCTATCATTTTCACGCAAAAATAAAACATTGGACACGCAAAAGTCGAGGCGGGACTCGGGAAGGGTAGCCTATTCACTAAAATACAGTACACGGCAGAAAGTGATGTGTACACTGTACATCAGCCTTTAGAATGTCATTTCGACTTTTTAGAGCGTTTTCTCTGTCACTCATACCTATATAGCGTTTTGTCGGCCAACCACTTCACTAAAAGGGCCAGCGTGGTGGCCTATGGCCTAAATCCTTCGATGCTGGGCCGCCGATGATGGTGATGATGATGATTATTTTGTTAAGTTTGCTCACAAACTAAGATTTTTCGCAACGATATTATAGTCACGAATATAAACGTCTATCTTTATTACCCTCGGGTAGGTGTGCTGATACGACTCTATCTACTCGTCGCGACCGTCATATCGGCGGAGTGGCGACAGAACGCTACGAAAATAATACTTAAACGAGCGTCTATCGCTTCGTATTACATAATATTATCGTTTTCAGGGTTCCGTACCCGAAGGGTTTTTTTTTCGGCTAACTCCGAATTTTTTATTAAAAAACTTTATATTTCTATTTCAGGACTTTTGAGTGTCGGTAAATTTAATATTAAATTTTCATCTTTAAAAGTTTATTTAATTAAATTATAATTAAAAGTATTTATTTATTCTTGCCACTGCCCTTATGACACCGATGCAAAAATCGGCGAATTTTGGTCTTGAACGTTTACCACATAACAGGGAATTCCAGTTCAAGGTTGTGATTTCTTCAGTCACCCGAAGGTTGCCAACAGGACTATTACTAACAAGATTACTAAGCCTGCGTTGTCCATCCCATTGTCTGTCAGCGGATTGTAAGTAATGAAAAAACATCAAACGTCAGAGCAGATTTTCCATAGACAAAATAATCTAGTGCAACGGCTGCATTCTGTGTCCATGCATATCCTCCTACAATACCTAATGTCGCGATATTATTAAGGTATTTAGCTTTTTGATACCGGTATCAAAGATGTACATTGACACATTCTTGCGTTTTCTCCACAGAGAGTGAACAACAAAGAACCCTGACATTCCTATTGTGTGCGCGACTGTACGACGCCCGAGGCAACTCTGCCTCGTCGTTTTGTACCCATTTTATTAAGTCAAGAAAAACAACAATACAATAAATAATGCGAAGAAAATGACGGACTGAAATAATGGTAGACAAAATAACAGTTTTTTTTAATTTTAATAAAAGAATATTAGCCATGTTAAATGACTTATATTCCCCTTTCCTCTCCAACTAAGCGTCAGGCTTGTGCTAGGAGTACGTACGACAATAGTGCAACGGGCGTGGTTTGAACCGTCGAGCTTTCGGTTTTCAGTCCACTCCTTTACCGGTTGAGCTATTACTTAATTACTCTATGTAATACAAATAATATTATACATATTTGAATTGGCTTAAGTTAGAATAAAAAATCTTTATGCGTCATTTTGAATTTTTAACATAATATACTAAGTACATGTTATTTTTTGCCGCGTACTGTACCTACCTATTATTATATTATTGGGATTAAAATATCGCACGGCTCATGTTCGCATTGCAGGCTAGCCCTTACATAGATTTCATTAACACCACGTTTAAAGACAGCGAAGAACTCTAGATGGATGTTCAGTTCGCAGCCTCAGTGGCTGAAAGTTTCAAAGGCATTAACGTTAATTAGCTCACGGGATTGCCTCAGCTTTCCATTTAAAACGTTTAACCGTATGTCTATAATCCCAGGAAGTTTGAATAACAGTACTCAAAGCTGCCGGGCTTTAAGCCTGCATTGCAGAGGAAACTTTGTCAAGAGCGAGAATTCAATCCATATGTTAATTGGTTTCTGGAATTTGGGAAGCTTACCGGAATTTCGAATTACCTGAAACAAAAAAGTTTTGTTTAATTAAAATGGAATTGGATATCTTTATGAAACTTATTTTAAAAGCGAGCTTACAAACAGTTCAGTGCTACTTACTTGATGTTAGGGCTAAATCATACCTTACTTTTAGCTGAAGCATCGTAAAAGTTACAAAAGAGGTCGAAATGCGTTGCCAATTTTTAAGCAAATTAAATTTTATTATTAATCCGCCCCTTGAATAACCCCAAATAAAATAACGATTTTCAGTCTTATTATTTATTCCGTTCACCGATTTTTTGTTGGAATTTGTCTTAGTATGTTAATAACCTCAACTCATTCAGTTATCAATTTTGATAAATCAATCCAAATACATATATAAAAGGAAAACGTGACTGACTGACTGATCTATCAATGCACAGCTGAAACTATTGGACGGATTGGGCTGAAATTTGGCATGCAGATAACTATTCTGACGTTGGCATCCGCTAAGAAGGGATTTTGAAAATTCTACCCCTAAGGGAGTAAAATAGGGGGTTGAAATTTTCGAAGTCCACGCGGACGAAGTCGCGAGCATAATCTAGTAATACATAATAGAAAAGTTCTTACCCTCACTGACTGACTCATCGTAACTCAGCCCTAATCCTTGAACCTAGAAAGTTTGAAAGCACTGATGTTCCTCTTACTACGAGTATGTAGACAGGGTATAAAGCCATATTATTTCCATTGATTGTGAAATTCCCATGTGATAGATAATAAGAGATTTTTCGCCGAGCGAAGCCGTGGGCCGTACTTAGTACTTTATAAAATATTCAATCGACCTCCTCCATAAATTCATAACAGTCAGAGAGCTTATATTTTGCCTGGCGATTTAATTTTTTAATTATTTCTCGATTAAACATTAATTGAATTTCATTCTCGCCATATTGTTTTTAAGAGCAGATAAAAGCCAGCGATTGCGATGAAAATAAAATCTTTCTTTGTAAAAGTGTCGACAAGTGCGGATATAAAATTTTACGTCCGCACAAATAGTCCATTCGTGGCCTCTAACGTTCAGTGCAGCTAAATGGTGGAACGATTGAATCGAATGCTATGGGATTTATACCATTTTTAGACCATTGCAAAAGATAAAAGTAACGTTTAGCTGAAAATAACTTTTAAAGGGTCCATACGCTTGATCATTGGTTTAAACTTTGAACGATTAAATGCGCTGATATAGCTAATAGTCAAACATACGCCGGCCTAGAAGATTTTAATATAAAGTCACAAAATGCTATAGTCCGCGACAGGTTCAGATAGCAATCGGGGTATGAGGCGGGGGACGCTCCGCACATCCGCACGTCACGTCACCTGCGATCGCCCGCATCGGGTTGGCGCGGGGGCAGGTGGCCGAGATGGCAATCGGGGAGGGAACGCCTCCCCGATTGCCATCTCGACCAGTTGCGTACTCACTTCCCGATGCCAATAATTTATCGTGCGTCATTCGGTTCTCACCTACCAGACCAGACCATCAGACATCTCGGAAATTAGTAATTCCTAAATTGCTTCTGCCGGGAATCGAACTTAAAATCTAAAATCTAAATATATAAAAGGAAAAGGTGACTGACTGACTGACTGACTGACTGACTGACTGATCTATCAACGCACAGCTCAAACTACTGGACGGATCGGGCTGAAATTTGGCATGCAGATAGCTATTATGACGTAGGCATCCGCTAAGAAAGGATTTTTGAAAATTCAACCCCTAAGAGGGTGAAATAGGGGTTTGAAATTTGTGAAGTGCACACGGACGAAGTCGCGAGCATAAGCTAGTATATATAAAAGGTGACTGACTGATTATCTTCTTCTTCTAAATATATCTAAATATATAAAAGGAAAAGGTGACTGACTGACTGACTGACTGACTGACTGACTGACTGACTGACTGACTGACTGACTGACTGACTGATCTATCAACGCACAGCTCAAACTACTGGACGGATCGGGCTGAAATTTGGCATGCAGATAGCTATTATGACGTAGGCATCCGCTAAGAAAGGATTTTTGAAAATTCAACCCCTAAGGGGGTGAAATAGGGGTTTGAAATTTGTGAAGTGCACACGGACGAAGTCGCGAGCATAAGCTAGTATATATAAAAGGTGACTGACTGATTAATCTATCAACGCACAGCTCAAACCACTGGACGGATCGGGCTGAAATTTGGCATGCAGATAGCTATTATGACGTAGGCATCCGCTAAGAAAGAATTTTTGAAAATTAAACCCCTAAGGGGGTGAAATGGGAGTTTGAAATTTGTGTGGTCCACGCGGACGAAGTCGCGAGCATAAGCTATTAGTTACAAATAAGTGAATAGAAAATTACAGTTAACTTATCAGCTTTATCACAAATGGTAAAGAAGGTATATTGATAAACAAGTGCGAGTCAGGCTCGCGCAATGAGGGTTCCGTACTACAGTCGTATTTTTTCGACATTTTGCACGATAATTAAAAACTATGATGCATTAAAAAAAAATCTGTTTTAGAATGTACAGGTGAAGACCTTTCATATGATACCCCACTTGATATAGTCACTCACTTCGAAAGTTGAAAATACTAATTATTAGTTCATGACCACAATTTAATTTTTTTTGTGTGATCTAACCCTAAATTCACGGTTTTCAGATTTTTCCCCAAATGTCAGCTATAAGATCTACCTACCTGCCAAATTTCATGATTCTAGGTCAACGGGAAGTACCCTGTAGGTTTCTTGACAGTTTTTCCTTTAGAGGTACGGAACCCTAAAAATAAATAATTTAAAACATCAAAAGAGTAGTTTGCTATGTCTATAAAATTAACTTGATCATTAATTTACTAAACCAAACAGAAAATTAAAATGTCAATTCAAAATAATATTTTTTCATAATGTAAATAACGTCACAGATAAAGTTATTTGTTAACAAATTATTATGTTATTTGTCATCATCTTTGTGTTTGTATTATACGAATTTCTGTGAAAGTAAAATGTTATAGTTTATTATATTTACTTAATTCATATATCAATAGGAAACTCGTTTCTTGTGTCTAAATTCTAAATTCAAAATAAATTATTCTTATTCTTATTCTTATATTTTCTGTACCAGAAATTCTAATTAGGAAATCTTTTAGGAAAAGTAGAAATACTTAGTTCAAATATAAATAGCTAATTAGCTATTTATGTTCTCAGTCTTACATTTTTTAATTCAACTCTCTAATGATTTCTTAGAATTTTTGTGCCATTAGTAATAACTTTTATTATGATTATGTTAATAAATCCATGAATATGAAGTACCTAATTAAGAATTAGTACTTCAAATTTCTTTAGCTAAATCTAAATCAAAAACAAGCAACAGATTATATTTTTTAGTTTGTTATTCTCAACTTTAATATAAGGTAAAGGTCGTAAGGTCACACCCACATGTTTATCACTAATTCTAAGAAAAGCTTTTAAGCTCAGTCACCGACAGTATAGAATGGAATATTATTATTTCAAAAAATAAATTGCTAAATAAAAATATTGTGTTATCATGTAATAACTAATTAATGTGTTTTTAAATTTTAACCGTACAAAGCTTGCACCACAAAATATAATAGTAACATAACTTATTATAATTTGAAAAAATTCGCGAATTTTTAACTTAAATTGTGAACAAAAGAATGGTATACGTCGGTAACGCTTACACCAGCAGGTAACACAAAAGAGCGCTTTGTATTATTTATTTATTCATGCGAAAGCAGATTGCCCGCCTCATGCATACATGTGCGACTTTTCGCTTTTTTTATGTTGTTTACCAGCGTTTTTTATTTGTCATATAGACGAATATGATAAAAGTGAAAATATGACGTTGTTGTGGTAGTGGCTCGCTTCAAAATATTACAGAAAAAAATCACAATATAATTTGGTTCAGTTGCAGATAGAAATTAGGCGTCGCGTTACTTTGCGAAAGTCTATGATAAACAAGTGACAATCATCACTTAGAAAAACAAGTACACATAAGTCCCGCAAATTGCTAATGCGCGTGGCCGCCATTTGAGTGACGTCAGCACTAGACTGAAGTTTCGAGCTGATGGTATATTTTGATTTCAGCTGACGTCAAAATGACGTCATTTAGATGTTAATGAGATATGGTTCCAGAGCAATAGCAATTTGCTGAATTTAATGTTAGGTATATGCTATTTTAATGAATAGGTACTAAGTGAGATTTCCTCTCAAATTACACTTGCGTGGGGACACGTAAAGATCTCGACACGTACAGATTTATTGAGAAGATTTTCGATAGATAGATAGATATATAGATAGATAGATAGATATATAGATATTAAGAGGGACAATCTATATCTAAGAGTCACTATCACATCACACAAGCAATTTTTTTTAGGTTTATAATTTGCATATTTGCATATATCTTTTGTACAATAAAGTATATTTCATTCGTTTATTTATTCACTAGCTGATGCCCGTGACTTCGTTCACGTGGACTAAGGTGTTTCGAATTCCCGTGGGAACCCTTTCATTTTCCGGAATAGGCCTATGCCACTCTTTAGGTCTTTAACTATAGGTACTCATGCAAAAATCACGTCGATCCGTTGCTCCGTTGCGACGTGATTGAAGGACAAACCAACAAACAAACAAGCAGCACAAGACAATATGCTGTAGAATTGTGGATGTGGAAGGTTTGTCCTGGATGGACGTGTAACTGGATTGGACTTCTTTTGGTTCCTCAAAAAAAGGACGATGAATAACGATAATAAGAGAAGAAAAGACTCAAACTAGGTAGGTAATTTGTAGCATCAAACATTTCAAATGTCAAGGTCGCACCCCACATTTCTTCCCCAGAGGGATTATGAAAATGAGAGTTTATTTTACCATGATTTTACCATACATTTCCTATGACACTGACACTGACAGTGACAGGGTGATGCTTTGCTTAGTCACGCCGTAATTCTGTTGGAATAAATTTGTCTTTTTTTGGCCAAAAATGTTCGCATAATTTAAACTGTTTCAGTAGGTACATATTTTTATATTGTATTTTATATTATGGACTGTACGAGTCATTAAATCAAATATCAAATACATTCACGTTTTATTTTTCATAGAGTAAGTAAATACAAAAAAAAACTATTTCATTCTTTATTCAACTTTCAAATTATTTCTCTATTCGAGGAAGTTGCTAAAAATCGGCAAAATATACGCTTTCCAGGTAATAGAGACAGCCTTAGCGCATATTTTAACATCCTCAGTGGAGACTGCAGATAGTTAATTTTTATATATTTCATTACATCTTATTTTATTTAGAATTCTGTGGATGAAACGCAGTATTTAGATATACATCCATGGACAAAACATAGGTATTATTTAAACTAACATCAAATATGTCATATTTTTATAATATCAAAAACAAAAGACGACATAAGAATGCCGCTCTTCGGTAACGCATACGCAAACAGGTAACATAGAGAGCTTTTTGTTACTTATTCACGGAAAAGCAAATTGTCAGCCTTAAGCATACATGAGCTACTCTTTACTTATTCATATTTAGGTATTGTTCACTTATATTTGCAGACGACTACTTACTTTAAATTATCATAAACAGAGTCGGCGGATCGTACCTACCTAGAGTACCAGGATGGAGTATCTACCTAGAGTCAAGTTACCGCGTCATTCTTTGATTAGGTATGTATAAAAGGAAAAGCTGAATGATTTGCTGACTGGCTGATCTATCAACGCACAGCTCAAACTACTGGGCGGATCGGGCTGAAATTTGACATGCAATAAGTAGCTATTATGACATAGAAATCTACTAGGAAAGGATTTTTGAAAATTCAACTCCTAAGGGAGTATAGGTAAGAGGTAGTAATGGAGGTGTAAACATCCAAATAGATTCTAAAAGCGGTCCAACCAAAATTGAACTTAAAAAATAAACAAGACATGTTTACTGTTTGCTAAAACCGTTAAAAGCATTCTGAAATTCTCGAAACAAGTTGTGCCAAGTACAAAGTTGAAAAAGAAAGAAGAATTCAAAAGGATTTTTGCGACCCAAGTTCATACTGAAGTTGTGATTGGTTTTTTCAGATTGACTGATTTGTAATTTGTTGATCAGACATAAATCAAGTAGATTAATAGCGATTAATAGCCTCATCTGGTGACAAAAGGGCTTGCTCATTTTTTGCGCAACGGATCAGCCTGGCTGTCCATCGCAGAAATGCAGCCATTATTCTTGGCACCATTCCACGTGGGCATGATTTGTATAGTAATGAGAAGCTTTAGGTTTTATTGTAATATTTTCATTAATATTTAAAAAAAAATAGAGTATTCGAAAATTCGATCAACATAAGGTCTGCCATTCTAATTGGTAAATCTTGTCTACCCATACTTCCAAACGAATAATATCAATGCAAAATGTTGACGAAATTTGGTACAGAGATAGCTTGTATCCCGGGGAAGGACATATGCTACTTTTTATCCCGGAAAATCAAAGAGTTCCCACGAGATTTTAAAAACCTAAGTCCACGCGGACGACGTCACGGGCATCATTTAGTAATTTATATTTTTTCCAACCGTTTCTTGTATAGTATTTCTAGTAGGTAGGTACTTAATAGAGAGTCACCCTTAAGACTTGAGGACCATTCTACCGGTGCTTGCATAGCTATTAACTTTAATAGCTTCCTGGCTAATGTGTGAACGGGGATGGGGACTGCACTTGTTTTGCTCGTAAAGGCATACGGCAATAAAAGCACCATGTGGCTTCATAGGCAATATATCCTCATCGTGCCTTTTATGAACTCTTGGTATTACTTCTTGCATTTAGTTGAGTGAAGTTTTTTAATAAAAAGCTAACAAGATTACACATGTAAGATTATTGAAAATGCTAATTAGAATTTTTGTTTTTGGGTGGAAATAGAGCTCTATGAAATCGTAAAATTTTCTCTAAAGTGACAAAAGCTACAACTACTGTGGAACCAACTCCCATCGGCGGTGTTCCCACTAGATTACAACATGGGGTTATTCAAGGGGCGGACCAACAGATTCCTAAAATGCCGGCAACTCATCAGCGGTTCCTCTGGTGCTGCAAATGTTCATGGGCGGCGGTAATCACTTAACATCAGGTGACCCGCCTGCTCGTTTGCTCGCTATCTCTATAAAAAAAAAAAACAACAACAATGTCGGTTGATTGCAATGCACATTGCCTCGAAAAGGCTACAACCCCGAGCTGTATAGCCTTATAAATTAAAAAATTTGGTTATTTGCTATGTCAATTATTAGCAGAGTAAGTATCAAAGAATTTGTAATGCAGAGTATACAGAGCACAAGGTGAGGGGTAATTATAGGCTGGCATGGCATGGGCATAAAATGCGGAGGGAAGAAAGCCATGTCACTAGAAGAATATTAAATATGCATGTGGAAGGAAAAAAGAGGAGAGGATGACCACAGAAAAGGTGGACAGATTGCGTGATAAAGGATATGCGTGTAAAAGGGAAAGATAATGCGTTAACGAATGACAGAAGAAGTGAGTAGAAGAAAAAGACATGTTGTGCCGCCTCACGTAGCGTGGGATAAGGCTATCTTGGCGCGTGGCGAAAATCGGAACTAACATTGCCGTCAAGTGTCCCCTTTGCCTTTGTCTTTCTCTAAGCCTTTGTTCTCCAACAGCGCCCCCATGTCAATGTCATTTAAGTGCCAAGAGAGCCTTGTCGCACTGTACATAAGGCTATGCTTCTCCAAGTCCCCCCCCACCCAGAGGTCGGGAGTTTTAATGCTGATAAAATTTAACTTGAGGAGATGTTAAAAATATTGAAAATGCATTTTCCGCATCGATACGACTTCAATGAATCACAAGCGGTCATTTACCAAGAGTAAAACAAAAATTTCAATTGAAAACTGTTTCCTCGAACAGTAAACAAGCTTGTTTATAAAGTCGGTAAAGTTCAATACGGGCGATACGGGCAAAACGTTTAACCAAACAATTCCGATTTCCGGCCACATCCGGAATGAACGATGCATTCCCTCTCTGTTTCGCATTTCTTATTGATGAAGGTTGTGACCCCCTTCTTTTAATAAGATTATGCGTATAATTTTGTACTTACGGATAACTTTTACACTCTCTTTTCTACTCACTTAACAAATAAGATTTGAGTATAACTCTGCTCGGCAAGTAATCTTTCTACCTCTTCCGGAGGGCGGTGTCCCATGACAAGGGTGACCTTGAACATTGCATAAGATTACAATGTCTATGCATATGGAGTCGAAATTGGTATAAGTACCGCAAATTGCTATTACGCTGGAACCATGTCTCATTAACATCGAAATGTCGTCATTTTGACGTCAGCCGAAATAAAAATATATCACCAGCTCGAAACTTCAGTCTAGTGCTGACGTCATTAAAATGGCGGCCACGCGCATTAGCAATTTGCGGGACTTTATAGTTGATTGATTGACGATGAATTTCTACAGAGTATTCTCATTGCTACGGACCGAGCAATATCAGTGCAACGAATCTCTCTTACAGCTTTTGGAATGTTTTCTCGATGAAATAGCTGCAAGAAAGCTTTTTCGCACTGGTTTTGCTTTCAACATAAGCAAAACCAGTGCGAAAAAGCTCTAGAAGTTGTAATTTGCTTCGACACTTCTCAATGCAGAGACGTTAGAAGTTTGGCGATACATTGTATTTACATTAGTAACTTGTTCAAACTAATTTGTGGTAGGGTTTGAATAGAGGGCCTGTTTTGTAACTGCGCAAAACAAGAAAAGTTTCAATTGACGTTATTACCGAGTTGGTTCGTTGAAATCTACTTACGTTCTATTGCTTGGAATTATTTAAGCTGTCCATGCGTGATGTTTAACAAAACTGTTTTTCAAAAGGAGAGGGTTTGCAATTACATGGTCCTAAAGCGCAACGCACACCTGTAAAGTGAAGTGGAGCTGAGGTGTGGCATATTTTAGATAGCAATCGAGTTTTTGCTAAACTTTCTTTCCTTTGTCATAACGGCGATGGTGCTCCGCGTGCTATTTGTTTATATTTTTATTTTATTTATTTGTTTGATTTTCATTATACTTTATTGTAGTAATTTCAACCGTATTTCGAAATGAATAAAGGTGAGTTTAAGTTGTTATCAAAAAGGCGCTGCACTTCGGCTCCACTTCGGTCCACCTCCGGTTGGAGGTATTCATGGGACCTGGTACGCAAGCTAAGAAAAACCATCGATTTCACAAGTCATTTTTGTTCTCACTTGTTTTTATTTGGATTTACACGTAATTCTGTCCAAAGCGAAAAACAATTAATTAAAGCTTTGCGCGCTAGTCGGACACAGTTTGCAATTAGCGACGAACAGAAGTAGGTAGTGTAAGAGGATTACATTGTATAGATACGTGACAAAATACAAGGGTACAAGTTAGATTCGGTAGAATATTCATTTTAAAATTATAAGATGCACTGATTCTCTAGTCTCTCTCTAAACTAAATTTAGAGTACCTGCATCCTTTTCTTTTTACTAATGCTAAAAAAGGAACGGAACATGACTTTCACATTTAAAGACTCTAAATTTTAGTGCACAATAGAAATTTAAAAAGTAGGTTCGCGACTGCACGCTAACATCACGGGTTTTACCATCTAAAAATTCAATTTAGAACTGTCAAGCTGTGTCTGTCCTTTTCATATTACATTAGTAAGAAGAGCATGCGAACACTCTAAAATTAGGTTGTGCTCAGAATCAGTGCCAATGTATCTAATTCCATTGTACACAATCTCTAAACAAAACTAAAATGGCACGTCTAAATCTATTGCTATCCCTTTCATAATGTTGCTTGCGGAAAAGGATGGCACTAAATTTAGACCTGCTAATTTAGTTTAGCTTAGAGATTGTGTACAAGAGAATCGGCCCCATTGTTTGATTGAAAGTACCTATTATCGGAAAGGATTCAGATATTGGCAAAGTTCTTAGTTCTGTCAGCCACTGTGGCTAATTCTCTTGTACACAATCTCTAAACTAAACGAAAATGGCACGTCTAAATCTATTGCTATTCCTTTCATAATGTTACTTGCGGAAAAGGATAGCACTAGATTTAGACCTGTTAATTTAGTTTAGTTTAGAGATTGTGTACAAGAGAATCGGCCCCATTGTTTGTTTTTTAAAGTTCAAAGTGCCAACGGCATTCGACATGGGTTATCTACACTTACGAAACTGTCCATCTGTATATTTGCTATAGGGTAAAGTGAGGATAGATGCCTCGGTGGGATAGACGCCATGCACGAAGTCACTTTTATATCGTATCTGAAGGACAAACCAGTAAAGCAACAAACCATCAAACAATCACACTTTCGCATTTAATAGTAGATAAGAGTAGTGATTCTATGGCTAGGCAAGATCGTTCAGTGTAACCATCACTTAGGCTGAGCTGATCTATAGAGCGCACTTGGACTTTGCTCAAACTTAAGATTGGGTTAAAACGAGACAGATTTATGTGAGTGATATACACCTGTCTCGTTTTAACTCTAAGCAGAGTGCGCTCTATAGATTTCACTCTTATAGGTTTTCAATTTCGCAACACGTGCTTTGCTCTGATTGTAAAAGGATTAGTTGCACCGCTTCGGCGCTTAGATGTCGCCCCGTTAAAGTTTTAACACGACGGAACAGTCAGCAGGTGTTTTTAAATCGCTTTTGTAAAGGATTTAACTGTGCACTCCGACTGCTGAATGCATCTCCGTTGCAAAAATATCAAGTGTAAACGGTTTTTGATTCACTTTTCACTGTCGAAGAGAATCAAAAAGTTATTTTTGGGGTTCCGTACCTTAAAAAGAAAAGTCCATCTATCTGCCTTATAGCACAAGTAAAGGAACAATCCTAAAACCGCGATTTATGGTTACTTCACAAATAAAAAATTAAAATGTTCTTGCTTACAACTAAGTTCCGGAAAATAAAGTAAGTATAAGGCCAGACCAGAGAATTGTAGCGCGGCGATAGTCTCGCCACAGGTCTCGCCATGCCACCAAATTCTATACAACTCTTATAAGAGGTCTCTCTGGTCTATAAATAGACCAATCTCCACAGGGCGATTGAGGAGGATAGACTCGTTGCGATTCCCTCGCTCGTGGAGATGGCGCCTTAGAGATGAGTTACAGTTCCCGGGATTTTAAAAACCTAAATCCACGTGGACGTAGTTAGGACCATCTTCTTTCCAGTTTCCTGTAGGTATAGGTAGGCACTGACTGATCCATCAACGCACAGCTCAAACTACTGGATGGATCGGGCTGAAATTTGGCATGCAGATAGCTATTATGATATAGACATTCGCTAAGAAAGGATTTTTGAAAATTCAACCACTGAGGGGGAATATAGGGGTTTGAAATTTGTGTAGTCCACGCGGACGAAGTCGCAAGCATAAGCTAGTATAAAAAAAAATACGACTCATATTACCACATCACTACTCATGCCCATATAACTTGGTTACTCGTGTGGATACAGATATTATGCGGCCTAATGTCATTCTCAGTTGGCAGCTTACCAAATGTTGCCGCGGCACAATGCATGTCAATATTTACAAAGACGTTACTCAGTCACACAAGCATACAAGTATATTTCAGTGTTGTAGAAAGAATATCAGTTGATGATTGAATAAATGGGGTTATAGTCCGTACAAAATGACTCCTCACGCACCATTTTAACTCTATGGGTCAATTGTTAGATTGTTAGGTATGTCAAAAGTACGGTTCACCCTTAAAATAAGGACTAAAATCGTACTTTTGACATGAAATTTGACACAAAAAGTTAAAACGGCGCGACTAGCTATCAGTAGTAGGTTATTCAGTTTTGTAGAAAGAATCTCAGTTGATGATTGCAAAAATGCGATTATGTACACTGTTGTACTTACTCTAATAACCAAATTAAAATCGGTTTTGCGGACTTGTCAATTACTTAAACTTTATAAAACACTTCGACTGCTGAACATAGTCCTTAATTTAAGCAACAACATTAACCAGTTGTGGTAGAAGTTAGCCGCTGGTTTTTTTCAATTTTTTATTCAGATACAAGTTAGCCCTTGACTGCAATCCCACCTGGTGGTGGGATGATCCAGTCTAAGATGGAAGCGGTTTTACTGACAACCATTGTGGACAACACTGATTCATCTGCTTGAAAAATTTATATTCACTCGAAGATACTCTAGATTTTCTTGAATATTCATTCAAATGAGATGCATAGCTAAATAGGGATTTTAAAATCGTTGTAAACGATTGCGCCAACACAAAGCCTTTGGCCGGACGCAGCCTTCCGGATGTCCATTCGACGGCTTTCAGGAAATTACCATTTCACTCGGCATTTTTCAATTGTTCTTGTAAATCCTTCGTTTTCTTGAGTCTAGAAAATAATACTTTCTAGCTTTTGCTCGCGACTTCGTCCGCGTTGACTACACAAATTTCACAAATTTCAAACCCCTATTTCAACCCTTTCAGGGTTGAATTTTCAAAACTTCTTTCTTAGCGGATGCCTACGTCATAATAACTATCTGCATGCCAAATTTCAGCCCAATCCGTCCAGTAGTTTGATCTGTGCGTTGATAAATCAGTCAGTCAGTCAGTCACCTTTTATATATTTAGAAGAAGATTTTCAAAAGCTGTAGAGAAAGACATGCAAAATTTTTAGAAACCCTCGCTTCGAGATATTTGTAATCCAATAGTTGCCTGCCCACTTGAAAATGAAGATGGATAGAAGCGGGCAATACTTTGCGGAATTTTTGTATAAAGTGTAAATATTTAACCCCGAATCCCCCGAATCCACACTCTCGCGAGTACGCCTTTTTAGGGTTCCGTACCTCAAAAGAAAAAACGGAACCCTTATAGGATCACTTTGTTGTCCGTCTGTCTGTCAAGAAACCTACAGAGTACTTCCCGTTGTTCTAGAATCACGAAATTCGGCAAGTAGGTAGGTTTTATAGCAAAACCGTGAATTTGTGGTTACATCACACAAAAAAATTAAATTGTGGTCATGAACTAATAATTAGTATTTTCAATTTTCGAAGTTAGATAACTATATCAAGTGGGGTATCATATTATTATGAAAGGTGCATTCCACCTGTGCATTTTAAAACAGATTTTTATTTATTTTTATGCATCATAGTTTTTGAATTATCGTGCAAAATGTCGAAAAAATACG
Source organism: Maniola hyperantus (assembly GCF_902806685.2). Classification (NCBI taxonomy): domain Eukaryota; kingdom Metazoa; phylum Arthropoda; class Insecta; order Lepidoptera; family Nymphalidae; genus Maniola; species Maniola hyperantus. Next base: position 4,179,543 of record NC_048553.1, read on the forward strand.
ACTGTAGCACGGAAGCCTCGTTGCGCGAGCCTGACTCGCACTTGGCCGGTTTTTTTATAAATAGCGACCAAACAAACCGACGGCTCACCTGATGTTAAGTGAATACAGCCAGCAATAGATAAATATTCCCAGTGCCAGACGAACTGCTAATGTGTTCTCAGCTGTGTTTTAAAGATTGCTGAACGGATTTGATTTTACAATTTATATGTGCGTGGAAAAAATCTAGCAAAATGGGTTGTCGAAGTACAACAGGTACCCAGATGTTGAAGCTAAAATTGCTTTCGGTGGCGTTCGATGCGGTGGTCGAAAAGACTATGGCGTGTGAAAGTCCCTATAAGAGATCTATGTCCAGCAATTGACGTTTATCGGTTGATGACTACCATTGTAGACTCTATAGAGGACTAGCTGTTGACCGCGACTTTGTCCGCGTGGACTTAGGTTTCTTAAAATCCTTTGATTTTCCGGGATAAAAAGTAGCATATATCACTCTCCAGGTCTAAAAATCACGTCTATTAATGCTTCCTTGCAACTTGATTAAAGGACAAACCAACAAACCAATGAACTAACAAACAAACACTCTTTCGCATTTATAATATGAATAGTGATTTGGATATATTATGCATGATGCTGGTTATCAAGTACCTATATAATAGGTATAGTCCGCGACAGGTCGAGATGGTAATCTGAGAGGAAACATCCCATTCACCCGCACAGCCCCCGCGCTAACCCGGTGCAGGCGAGCGCATGTGACGTGCGGGTGAGCGGGGTGTCCTCCCACCATAAGGCGGGGTATTAGCCCCGATTGCCATCTTGACCTGTCGCGTACTATAGCTATATTATCATCATCATCATCATGATCAACCCATCATCCGGCTCACTACAGAGCGCGGGTCTCCTCTCAGAGTGAGAAGGGTTTTGGCCATAGTCTACCAAGCTGGCCATGTGCGGATTGGTAGACTTCACACACCTTTGAGAACATTATGGAGAACTCTCAGGCATTCAGGTTTCCTCACGATGTTTTCCTTCACCGTTAAAGCAAGTGATATTTAATTAATTAAAACGCACATAATTCCGAAAAGTTAGAGGTTTGTGCCCGGGATCGAACCTCCGACCTCCGATTAGAAGGCGGACGTCCTAACCACTAGGCTATCACTGCTTCTATACTAGCTATATTATGCTTTCCTGCAATTCTAAAAAGTTGGAGAGCGATTTACTCGTATTTGCCAATTTTGCTCGTTAGAAGCACAACCCGATCGTAGATAATGTGAATATTCAAAAGAGTTATCGTCGTAGTTCGTTCTTTCATCGCTTTTCACGGTATAGGGAAATCATTTGTAAGAAAAACATTTTCCAAGAAACTTACTCAGTCACTTGAACTAAAAAGTTGTATTGTTAACGACGTGACTCGACAAACTTGGTTCGCGTTTGTTTTCAATAACGATTTGGATTGGCTCAATTTCTAAATCTCACGATGTTTTGTACTGTTTAAATTGTACCTACTTTAACTAAAATGTAACAGTTTTTATTTGTTTTTTCATGCTTTTACTTAACTCTTCTTGTTTCAACCATTAAAAAAATTGTAACTTGATTTATGTAATCAAGGACAAAAACTAACCAAAGACTACCGTTTACCAAAGAGGGAGTTAAACAAAATACATGTCGTTTAAACTTTCATAACACTAAGTAGTCGAATACTTAGTGTTATGAAAGTTTATTCGAATTACGAACTAAATGCTTAAACTAAGTCTTACCTGTAACCATTTGATCCTAGTGATGTTTTCCTCCGTAACGCTCAGAGCTTGCCTTTCCCCAAGCTTGTACGTTTCATCATAATACATGTACTCCGTGAACGTCAGCCCACTAGTGGTGTACTGCTGCGTGAAATATATCGATATAGTCCCGTTCACGATGTCATGCTCGATAATCCATTTGCACTTGATAGGAACGGGGAACGGGTTGGGGAAGTTTGGGGTCTGGATGACACCGACGGGGCCTTTCAGCCGGCCCCCACATGTTTGGGGGCCCTGGTGTTCTCTGATATCCCCGTCTGATGAAACGATGTCCGCTGTGATGGTGATTAGTGTGATGGTGATGAACTGTTGCACCGTCAGCCTGGAACAAAGGAAACATTTTGTTATGATATTTTGAATGATTATTATTGCTGACTTTATTTAAAAAAAATATTAATGCAACTTGTGGCTCATGAAGTCATAGTCATAAATCAAAACTCTACCACAATCCATACTAATATTATAAATGCGAAAGTGTGTCTGTATGTCTGTCTGTCTGCCAGCTTTTCACGGCCCATCCGTTTAACCGATTTTGATGAAATTTGGTATAGAGATAGCTTGCATCCCGGGGAAGGACATAGGCTACTTTTGATTCCGGAAAAATAAAGAGTTCCCGCGGGATTTTAAAAACCTAAATCCACGCGGACGAAGTCGCGGGCATCATCTAGTAATTTTATAAAATGCAAATGTAATAGTAGGTACCAACAAGCAGACACTTATGACGTAGGCTTTGCAAAGAAGGCGATAATGACTTTAATTTCGTACTTACCTATTAAGTTAAATTTTTAAAGAAAATATTACAATAAAACTTAAAACTAGCCTTATCTAATTACTATACAAATCATGCCCGCGTGGAATGGTGCCAAGAATACTGGCTGCATTTCCGCGCTGGACAGCCAGGCTGATCCGTTGCGCAAAAAATGAGCTAGCCCTAAATTAAATTAAATTATTTGTGATTATTATCTTATACTTAAGTTCCAATGCTCACTACCTAAATTCTTATTATAGCCGGTAGTTTTTTCTATATTAATCTTTCCAAAAAAATTAAAAAACTGTTTTATAAAGGTGACCTGACGAAGTCATTTCCTGCTAATTAAATTTCTAACGAAATTTACGTCCTTTGGGAACATAACGCCCTGAAACTTCCGTGCGTTTGCAATTAACTCTTTTCGGTAAAAAAGAGCTTGGCTTTTCCACTTTTTCAAAAAGTAGGAAAACCAGTTGGAAACATTTAGAAATTTTGATAACTATATCGGTGAATTAAAAAAGGCAATTTTTTGTGTTTATGGGCTCTACCTAATTGTTTAAAATACACCCTAGCCCAAGTTTACTTAAAATGTGCAGCCAGCTCACAGTCTCCAGTTCACGCTGGGCAAACGCTCACCGATTCATGCAAGTCAACGTGTGAAAAAGCTTTCAAATTGCGCCAACAGCATTTACGGTTTGCACGTTTTGATGGCAACCCACATCCTGTCCAAGAGCTGGTTAGTAGATACATGTCCGTTCTAAATGCACTGAGCGATAAGCCAACGCATAAAGGTGGCATGTAAAAGAGTATTTATTACCTATTTTTAAGTGAAGTAGAGCGCTTGTAATAAATATTAAAATTACAAGGTATAATTTCTGAGAATGCTCATTTCGCTGACATTTTGTGTTCTTTTGAAAAAAAAATCTGCTTGAATTTTTTTCAATTAATATAGTTTTAAATGAGAATAAGTAGTTAGTTTTCACTCTTTGAAGTGTCTTACTTAGTTTGAACTATACAATGTGGAGTGTTATAATATTATGAAAGGACTTTACCTGTACATTCTAAAACAGATTTTTATTTATTTTTACACATAATAGTTTTTGAGTTATCGTGCGAAATGTCAAAATAATACTGCTGTAGTACGGAACCCTCGGTGCACGAGTCTGACCCGCACTTGGCCGGTTTTTTTAAACAACAGTCAATAGGTATCCTGGAGAGTGGCATAGGCTACCTTTATCTCGGAAAATGAAAGAGTTCCCACAGGATATTTACTAATCTAAATCCACGCGGACCATCGATGACGCGGACTAATAATTCGCGGCCTCAGCTAGTATTATTTTAGCGAAATTTTCGTTACATTTTCAAATTTTAGTAAAGCTCTTCCAAACTACGAGACTCTTAGAGAAATAAAGCAAGTTTAAAGTAAATATAGTTTAAAACCCCAGGGCGATGCTCTGGAGCAAAAATCGCAAAATGTAAGTAGTATGAACTATGAAACTACGCTTTTATGTTATCTCCATATAAATGTAAAAGGTTTTTATTTGTCTTTGTTTGCAAGTAAATGAAAATTTTAGTGAAATTCTAAAATAACAGCATGCTCTTTTTACCTGTGCGAGGCAGTGATTTATTTCACTGAAAATGTTTTATGAAACTTTACAAAACTGTTTTACAGCCGTAGGAAAGTACAGTAAATATGCTCAGATTCATTCCCTTTACTGTCGTCGTGTACTCTTTTTATCTAGTGTACCATGAACTGACTGCATTTCTGCACATAGCATTGCTATGGTGACTGCTAACAATCAATCTTCTCTATAATATAAAAATGAATCACTAAATGTGTTGCTCATCGCAAATCTCGAGAACAGCTGAACCGATTTCGCTAATTCTTTTTTATAATATTCCTTGAAGTACAAGGATGGTTCTTACGGAGAGAAAATTTAATTCAACCTCCCCCTCAATTTTCTAAACTCCACCCGAGCGAAGCCGGGGCAGGTCAGCTAGTTAATCATAATATTATAGTTCTAACTTTTATGAAAAAATGATCCATTAGTAAGGTATCCAATACGCTGCGAGCTATTTCGTAGATCGTAGCGTATTTTCCTAGGGTTCCTAACTTAAGTTTCTGTTCAAACCGGGTGCCCAACTATTGTCACGCCTAGATAACCGTCTAGACAGCAGTCTAGCGAAGCCATACAGTCGAGACGGCAGAAGTTGTCCAGAACAAACTTTAATTATTTTGCTAAATAGCATCGTCCTTCCTGTATTATGTAGGTTATATATAGGTACCTACCTAAGTGCTACGACCGCAGCTGTCTGGTCTGCAAAATATATCAAAGACATCGTCTTACTGTATATATTAGTTATGCTGTGATATGATAAATTTAGCTTACTAGGTAACTAGTCTCACAATCGAATATCACCTAAAACTATAGAAATTAAATGAAATTTATTTGAATTCTAAATAATACTGTACCTCATTGAATTTAAGTAAAAGGCTTCTATTCATTAAAGAAGGCATAAGCATAATATACATAGGTAGGTACTCTAAGATTTCCCTTTGTAAGAACGTAACTTAATTAAGTAGTTTTGTTCCGACCGATGCGGTTTTATCTTCGATCCGTTGGAAGCGCTTAATTAATCGGATTAGTATAAGCCGAGCGAAAGTTGGAAAGGTAATCACATTATTGTTCGCCCATCAGGGGAGTTAGTAGTTGATGGAACGAAAGTGCTTCTAGGTGTGTGTTGAACTTTATCCCTTTGAGATGTTTTCAATATTTTCGACGAGGAGGCACGGCCGTACGACCAGGCCTACGCAACTTTATATCGAATTTAGATGTATGAATTGACGTCTGATGTCAATATACGAGTAGAACTAATTCGTCGTGAACTTCTAAAATGGAAGAAATTATTTTTTGATTAGAGGATGAAAAATTGTTTGCTTTTGAATGGTGCTAGCTTGCTACCGCGATTGCAATCACTTCACACAATGTGACCTATTTGTTCGCAATTTCTATAAAAAAGATTGAACGTCACTCACCCTCAAAATTAGTTTTTCTAGTAATAAAGAGAGGCTTGTAAAAACTTGCCATGTAGAAAATACGGGTCTATGGCCTCAGACGATTTTTATCTGAAAACCCTCTTCTTAAAACCGACGTCCGATTTTACGCCGAATGAAGGCAAATCGGTCGTCTACGTTAGCACGCGTGCACTTTCCTTATCTCTGACCAAAATTGGATTGAGATGAGAGTTAGTTATACTTACTCGGATTTTTTTAGGATCTTCCTCTGAGTTAAAATGTTACATCTTCTCCGAGTTTTGTTATAGATAATTTAATCTACAGTTTCCATACTAATACTATAAACGCAAAAGCGTATCTGAGTATCTGCTTATCTGTTACCTTTTTACGGCTCTACCACAGAACTGACCTTGACTAAATTTGGATCAGGAATAGCTGCATCGTGGAGACGGAAAATCGGATGTTTTTCATCCGGGAAAATCAAAGAATTATTCATAAAACACAATCAACTTGGACAAATTCGCAAGCATTATAAGTCCCGCAAATTCCTATTGCGTGAGAACCATGTCTCATTAACGACGTCATTTTGACGTCAGCCGAAATAAAAATATACCATCAGCTCGAAACTTTCGTCTAGTGCTGACGTCACTAAAATGGCGGCCACGCGTATTAGCAATTTGCATGGCTTATAGCTAGATGGCGTTTTATTTATTTAAACATCTTTATGGCTACCTACAATATTGCAAAGAATAAAAATACAGGATACATTTACTTAAAAGGTAGTATGTTACAAAAGAAACTTGAAAAATTCATTTTCACGGTCGACACACTCACGAATTTGTACAATAAAACAACTTGCCTGTTTCATTCCTTCAAATAACCATAAATTATCTCCTTTTTTTAACCGTCTTGAACGCGTAAAAGAATGAATAACAATCGTGTGATAAATCTTGTTTGAACCACTAAACCTTTCTACTCATACTACTTATACTTTCTATTAATGGAAAAGTAACCATTCGATTGTATTTTTGTTTCTTTTCGAGTGACACATTTTATTTATCCGTATAATAATATTAGAAATGTGAAAGTGTGTCTGTCCGTCTCAACCTTTTCAAGATCGAGATTCAAGAAAAAAACGAATAATTATATAAGTCCCTAAATATTACTAAATGATGCCCGTGACTTCGTCCGCGAGGATGTACTTAGGTTTTTAAAAATCCCGTGAGAACTCTTTCATTTTCCTAAAAATAAAAAGTAGTCAATGTTACTCTCCGTCCTTTCAACTATCTGTATGCCAAAAAACAAGTCGAGTGGTTGCTTAGTTAAAGCAGGAAGGAAGGAAGGACAAACAAACAAACAAACACACTTTCGCATTTATAATAATAAGTATAAATATAGATTGTGGCTAATTCCGTTGTACACAGTCTCTAAACTAAACTAAAATGGCACGTCTAAATCTATTGGTATCGAATAGCACTAGATTTAGACCTGTTAATTTAGTTTAGTTTAGAGATTATGTACAGCTTTTTAAAATAACGAATTTTGCGAATTTTTAAAAGAAGTTTTAAAGTTTAAAATGAACAAAGTCTGTTGCGGCTGGCGCTGTAAGGTAAGGCAGAGATTGTAATATGTGTACCAAACAAAGTTTTTATATTTTTCCCTATTATGACTTCAGGTTTTGTCTACAGTTTGCACCTTTGATAATGTAGTGTGTGCTTTATACAGTTCCTTTTCATACAAACTTTGTGTTTTGGGCACTCACAAGATTTACTAGTGTAAAATGCTCCCAACATTAAGTCCGCATTTTGTCTTCTTTTTTAAGGTTCAGTACCTCAAAATACGCTATCAAAAATATGGGCATTTATGCCAAACATTTTGACACTCACTAACAAATCAAAACCTATATACGCGACAAGTCGAGATGGCAATCGGGGTATTAGCCCGGGGTATTAGTAGAAATGAAATAAATCAAATTCGATAGCCGGGGATGGGTACTAGTGTGAAAACAATATATTGAGTACCTTTCGGTTGAAATTGTTCGGGTAGCCAAATAAGGGATGATTTATGCCAACACGTGCTTTAATGTGTGGGGCCCGTGCACGGGACGGTGAAGCATAAACTGCTTCATATAAAATGTTCGTGATGTTTTGAGTCCGTGCCTCCCCAGCGCTTCGTACGTGGCACGGCTCGTGCCCGCCACGTGTTGGCATAAATAGACCCACGGCCGTGTTACATCATACCATAAGAAAAAAGCGAGTAAACGAATAAAGTTGCTATCCCAGAGCTTTTTATTACGCGCAAATAATTTCGTTCACAACAACAAAACCTAGGAATAGCAATAAACGAAACTTTGGGAACAACCGGCTTTATACGAGGGGAATACTAATGTTTCAAGGCTCGTTATTGGCAGGAAAAAATATTGCAAATACTTGTGTAACAAATACGAGCACATACACGCTCTACTTATTTAACTTTTTGGAGTATTCAATATTTGGTGAAGCGAAACTTCTTTGACAAAATTATGGGTTGTTATGGGGAACCTTAAAATGTCAAAAAGGTGAAACAAACGCACGAACGAGCGTGGCGAAGAAACGCACTTCATTAGCTGAAAGATTCCCTTAAGTCTGATGTATCTCGATCCTCACAGCCACTTTAGAATTCACCCTTAGCATTCTGTAAGGAAGGCAAATTCCTGAAAGGCCGGCAACGCATTGGTGGTTCCTCTGGTACTGCAAATGTTCATGGGCGGTGGTAATCACTTAACATCAGGTAACCCGCCTGCTCATTTGCTCGCTACTGTTATATTTAAAAAAGAGACCCGTTCTCAGTAGTGAGCTGGTGATGGGTTGATCATGATGATAACTTTAGAATTTATATTAATTACTAGCTAATGCCCGCGACTTCGTCCGCGTGGAATTAAGTTTTTTAAAAATCCCGTGGGAACTCTTTCATTTTCCGGGATAAAAAGTAGCCTATGTCACTCTCCAGGTCTTTATCTATACCCATGCAAAAAATCACGTCAATCCGTTGCACTGTTGTGACGTGATTGAAGGACAAACCAACAAACCAACAAACCAATAAACCAACAAACCAACAAACCAGCAAACAAACACACTTTCGCGTTTATAATAAGGGTACTGATTAATTTCGGCCTGTAATCTGCTAAAATTATATCGAGATATCATGGCGTATTTAGGTTCCCATACTCAATAACAGTTTAACGCCAATGACGCCAACGCACATTGTACATCGTAGCATCGTTGCGTAGTTAACTATCGAGTTAACTTCATAAGTTATACTAAGTAAGGCCACAGAGTAGGACTTCTACTCGTGTGGTAAGGCTTCAGTTGTAACACAAAAAAAAAAAGTTTCATGTACGCCAGTAAATGAGAAATTCCGGACTAAAACCTAATTTCCCGTGAAAATGTTTTACTCTTACCTCTTGTATATACCTCTCGATGGTAATTAGACTGCAAACCACTGGGGAGAGTATTTTTCAAATGAACTGTACCTTGGTAGATACTATTGCATATTCTGTGACTTAAGGGAAAGTTGGTCACACATTGGCTTATAGGTATTATCGTTTGAGCAAGGAACAAAGAGAATACGCGGAAGTGAGGATCGCCTCACGATAACATCTCTGGCCGCTACAACTACTTCTACGTCATTACGCTCTCGGCCGCCGAGAAGTAAGGCTGCCTGTCCACTGGAGCGAGAAAGTAATGCCGAGCGGAGTTGCAGTTGTTGTGGTTTTCCTTACGCGGAGCTAGAAAAAACATCACCGTGATCGTTAACTATGAAGTACGTCACTAAGCAATTCATTAGCTACCATAACAGCCAAGGTACTTGACGGACTCCTGGATAGAAAACTGGATCAATACCTAGACCTACATGATGCACAGTTTGGGTTCAGGGCAGGGCTTTCCACGGAGAGTGCCGTGTTGACCCTAAAGGAGACCGTCAAGTATTATACGAGCAGGAAAACACCATAGTGTACGCCTGCTTCTTGGATCTCTCAAAAGCGTTTGATCTGGTTTCTTACCCGATACTCTGGGACAAGCTCAGACGCACTGGCATGCCTCAGGAACTCATCAGCGTCTTTAGGCACTGGTATGCAAGGCAGGATAACCAGGTAAGGTGGGCGGGGATATACTCGGACACGTATAGGCTGGAATGCGGAGTCAGGCAAGGTGGGCGGAGCTCACCGAAGCTTTTCAGCCTGTACGTGAACGAGCTGATCGAGGGGCTCAGCAGCATGCATGCGGGATGTTCGATTGATAATCAGATGGTTAATAACATCAGTTACGCGGATGATATGGTGCTGCTGAGCCCATCGGTCTGCGCGCTGAGAGATTTGCTGCGGGTGTGCGAAGACTATGCTGAAAAGCATGGACTTAAATATAATGTAAAAAAAAGCATGCTCATGGTCTTTGCGGCGGGTAGCATTTCTCCCAGCTATGTACCTCCAGTGAGACTGTACGGTGCAGAGCTGGTTAGGGTGCCCAAGTGCACATACCTGGGTCATGTGGTTACAGCAGACATGAAAGATAATTGTGACATTGATAGGGAACGGAGGGCGTTGGCGGTTAGAGGGAATATGATAGCTCGCAGATTTGCTCGTTGCACAAAAGAAGTTAAGGTCACTTTGTTCAAGTCCTTTTGTCAGAGCTTCTACACGTGCAGTCTGTGGGTTGACTATACCCAAAAATCTATAAACGCCCTCCGAGTCCAGTATAATAACATCTTCAGAATAATGTTGGGACTGCCTCGGTACTGTAGCGCGTCCGGTATGTTTGCGGATAACTGTGTAGACGGCTTCTTCGCAATCATACGGAAAAGGATCGCCTCAATGAAAAGTAGGTTGGAGAGAAGTCCTAACATTATCCTGAAGGTGATAGCAGACAGACAGGACAGCGCTCTCAAGGCGCACTGGATGTCTGCATTAGTTAATAAGTATATTAATTATATTAACTAACATAGAATAAGTTTCTTACTAACATACATTATATTATAATATAGTTACTAACATAGATTAAGATGGTTACTAACATACTATTGTGGGCCTTTGATGTCTGTGAAATAAAGATTATTTATTATTTATTTATTTAAGCGTAAGCGTCATAAGCGCGAAATGCAGCAATGTAGGAACGCGTAGCAGCCACGTAGGAGTTCGTAGGAGGATGTAGCAGCTGCCTAGTAATGCGTAGAAGCGGCGCGGCGTAGGAGTGTGCAGACGCCACATACAGTAGCCGGCAGGAAATATGGACATCGACCCTTAGAAAGATAATTCGGCTTCGTAGAGCGTTGTCTCTATCACTCTTACCTATTTGACGTTGTGTCGGTCACAACGACAGAGACAACGCTCTACAAAACCGCATTCTTGTTCCGAAAGTCGATACATTTCCTGCCGGGTACTGTAGGAGCGCGTAGGAGCTTTCATACAGTGCATTACTTCTAGTAACCACGTCCAACATGCTACCATACATAATACCATGCGTCCGACATACGCCAGGCTGCTGCCACAAGGGTGTGTCCACGCCTAAAGCTATCCAACCGTCATAAAATCCTTGAAACACCAAATCTCGTGCCAAACTTAAAAGTTAGTATTTCAAACAAAACCGCCCGATGGAAGAGACGTTTGTTCAATTTACTGTAAAAGCGATAATGGCCGTAACTATGGGTAAAGTGGAAATGTTACACGATTTTGAAGTGTGCAAATGGCCGATCGCCAAAGTTCAGTGAACTGTAACTAATGTTTGGTTCTGACTGATAAATGACGATTCTAAAAGCTACTGTTTAGCGTTTAGTAAATCCGTTTGGTACCAGATCTGGTATAGGTACGCAATACAAATGTAGCGGCGATAAAAATGTTTAAGCTCAATCTAAATATATAAAAGGAAAAGGTGACTGACTAACTGACTGACTGATCTATCAACGCACAGCTCAAATTATTGGACGGTTCGGCCTGAAATTTGGCATGCAGATAGCTATTATGCCGTAGGCAGCCGATAAGAAAGGGTTTTTGAAAATTCAACCCTTAAGGGGGTGAAAAGGGGGTTTGAAATTTGTGTAGTCCACGTGGACGAAGTCGCGAGCATAATTTAGTTTGTACTTAATTTTTTTTCTCATACTTCTCCAGTCAAGATAAATGGAGGTTGGCTGTCATCTCGAATAATTGCTGTCTTAAGCTAAACGCAACGTTCTTCTTCTAACGACGCTTCTCTCGCTACTATATTTTTTTCAAATAAATAGACACTTTAAAAGTGTGTGTTGTTTGTTGGTCTGCCCTTCAATCACGTTATGTATATGACATGCTATTTTTTTTTGTAAAATTAGCGAGCAAAGCAGCAGGCGAGTCACATGTTAAGTTATTACCGCCCCCCATGAACATTTGCAGCACCAGAAGAACCGCCAATGTATTGCCGGCCTTTCGTGCGCGAGTGTGGCTCGCATTTGACCGATTTTTTATTATTATCCTAATGATTTCGTTTCGTGTTCCCTTGTACAATTAACGAACAATACTTACCCGTGCGTTAAACAAAATGTTTGTCCTCGTTACTATGAGGAAACCTAATAATAATTATTCTCTGCAAAAAGGCGTAGCAAATTTATTCTAACCAAATAAACTTCAAAGAGAATTTTATTTGGTCATATTATCATCAATTTGCTTTAATTTGCTAACAAACTTTTGAAACAAGGTAGTAATGTTTAATCATGGTTAACAAAATAATATTCAAATGTAGGTAAGTATATTGGGGAAAATCGGTCATATCCTAGTGGTTAAGACATGGGCCTCCTAGTGGAGGGTTCCCGGGGTCCGATCCTGGGCACGTATTTCTAACTTTTGAGACGCACATACTGTCTCAAACAATTAAATACCACTTGCTTTTTACGGTGACGGAAAATATCATGAGGAAACAGGCATGCCTGAGAGTTTTTCATAATTTCTCAAAGGTGCACTTGGCCGGCGGTCTACCAATCTGCACTTGGCTGGCTATGTATACAAAATCCCGTGGAAATCATGGGTTTTACGGATTAAAAAGTAGCATATGTATTAATCCGAGGTATAATCCAACTCCATTCTGTAGTTCTGTAGTTTTCGCGTGAAATAATAACACACGTACGTACACACACACATACACACTTTCTCACAAGTAACATTACAGCAAAGCAGGTTATAACCATTGAGTATTCAGACGTACTGAAATTAGCATTTCTTCAATAATATTCGTGCTAGACATCTACATGAAATATAGGGTGTAACCCGAACGCTGGCAAAAACGAACACAGGTGATAAGTACTGATAATTACTGATATGATACCATAAAAAAACCACGAAAAAATAAATAAAAATTCTATTATTGTAAAACTTTACGATATATTGCAAATAAAACATCTGACTGACGCCAGAGGTCAACGAACGTTACATTAGTAGGTCACTCGGAGTTAATGCCGCGTCGTAAGTGGGTCATTGACCCGAGTTTTGCACGTCATACATTGCGGGTTTGAAAAATACTAAATCACTAAAACTACAAAATGAGGCAAATGGGTAGTGGCGGTATTGGGTTATTGTTTGGTAGTTGGTACAATAAGGCAAGTTTTGCTGGCGTTCTGGTTACAGCCTGTATATAATATTCAGATGTCTCAGAGATGCCCTACTCATGTTTATTCCAGTTACATTTGCGACGAGTATGAGACGAGACAACTCACTCACCTTTACGGCTTCATTATAATACTTCGTTTTGAAAACGTTAACTTCTTTAAAATGTTAATATTAATTTCTGACTACGAGCTCATTTTATAATATACTCGTATGTAATATATGACCATCTGTGGTTTCATCCTTGTGAGAGTTTCGAAAAATCCTGCTTTATTCCTTGTCTACATTATGAATGAAACCTGTGTGGAAAAGTTCAGCTTTCTAGGCAATAAGGATTTGGACTGAACGTTGATAAGTTAATCAGTGAACTTTTCTTTCTATATGATACTAGATGATGCCCGCGACTTCGTCCCCTTGGATTTAGGTTTCTCAAATTCCTGTAGGAACTCTTTGGAAATCAAAATTTTCCGGGATAAAAGTTAACACATCATAGCTCTTTTCTTTTCTAGGTTAGTTTATTTATTTGTCCATTTAATTTAATTCAATTTGTGTCAGTTCAGTTTGTGGGTTGCCTTTAACATAAACTTGTGTCTCGTAGGTAGTATAAACCTCCCTTCTTTCTAAACTTTTTTGCAGTAATAAAACTGGCGCTACGAATAATATCCTCTCAACGCTTAATTTCGCTGCCAAAGTCAAAGTCTCGCCCAATTCACTGTGAAAGCGTTGATAGTGAAAAGATTTTCAAATGGCTGGGGCATTGATTTTTTACCGAACTTCACTATTCTTTTTGAATTCAAGTTTGGCATTTTTCGGTATGCTCATCCTAACCTAGATTTTTTGTGATTTGACTGAACTACCGAATTTGACCAGTTCCCATTTAGTTCACAGACCTATTACGCCAATTGATTCCTAAAGGACTCCTTGCTTTTCATATTTTTTTAAATTCATTATAGGCAAATGCTTGACCATAATCACACCTGATGGAAAGTGATGATGCGGCCTAAGATGGGACGCGTTTACCTAGAAGATGCCTATTTACTCTTGTTTTAAAGATACCCGGGTTGAAATTGGAAGAATATTCTCTAAACCTTAGCCATTTAGGAGTTGCAGAATGCAGAGTGAGAAGGTGCTCTGGTACGCTATATAGTTACTTTGCTTCCATACATTGAGAATTGGGTGATATTTTACATCGATGCTAATAGTTGCATATGTGTTTTTTTTTAAATAGATATAGCGAGCAAACGAGCAGGCGGGTCACCTGATGTTGGGTGATTTCCGCCGCCCATGAACATTTGCAGCACCAGAGGAACCGCCGATGCGTTGCCGGCCTTTTAGGAATTTGTTGGTCCGCCCCTTCAATAACCCCATGTTATAATCTAGTGGGAACACCGCCGATGGGAGTTGGTTCCACAGTTTGCACGTGCGTGGAAAGAAGGATCTGGCGCAGCGGACGGTCGAAGTGCACCAGACACCCAGGTGGTGAGTGTGAAATTCCTTACGGTGGCGCGCGGTGCGGTTGTAGAAAAAAGAGGGTGGAATGAGGTCAAAAAGCTCTTCAGAGCAAGTTTTATTCAAGAAAATAGGCGGTGGCTTCGCCCGAGTGGATTTAGTTTTTTTTAATATCCTATGGGAACTCTTCAAATTTCCGGGATAAAAAGTAGCCTTTGTCCGTCCCTGGGATGCAAGCTATCTTTGTACCAAATTTCGTCAAAATCGGTTGAACGGATGGACCGTGAAAAGCTAGCAGACAGACAGACACACTTTCGCATTTGATCATAAAATTTATGATTTGATTTAATTTGATTTAAATAATATTAGTATGGCTAGAAGCAGAAAATAGCTTTATTGCGTATCTAAATAATAAACAGTTATTAATTAACTATTTATAACTATAGATGAGCAATAAAAATTACTCGTACGAAGATGGCAAAGAACGAATTGCTACAAGCAATCTCTTATGACTGATTCCCACGCTACAGTGCGTGATTGCGGTTATCACGCACGGCTGGCGACCACGGAGAGCCACGCACCGCGCAAAAGGCTCAGACGAAGACGAAGACGTGTCTGAGCTACCACGGATGGATACTCCTTTCACGGTGCGTCGGTGCGGGCTGATCCGCGTCCATCTTCAATATCACGCACCGTAGGAAGTCGGTATTACATTTGATCGAAGGAAATTGGTATTCATAAGAATAAAAACTTGTGTTTGTTGTGTACTTCTTTTGTATTTGTTATGATTACTCATAAAGGGTGTAACCAGAACACTAGCAAAAACTTAGCGTTATTTTTATACTACCTAAACACAATCCAATGCCAATAACCATTTGCCTCATTTTGTAGTTTTAGTGATTTAGTATTTTTACAACCCGTAATGCGTGCAAAACTCGGGTCAATACCCCGCCTGCGATGCGGCATTGACTCCGAGTAGCCTACTTATGCAACGTTCGTTGACCTCTAGCGTCAGTCAGCTGTTTTATTTGCAATAATAACTTATGCTCGCGACTTCGTCCGCGTGGACTACACAAAATTTCAAACCCCTATTTCACCCCCTTAGAGGTTGAATTTTTAAAAATCCTTTCTTAGCGGATGCCTACGACATAATAGCTATCTGCATGCCAAATTTCAGCCCGATCCGTCCAGTGGTTTGAGCTGGGCGATGATAGATCAGTCACTCAGTCAGTCAGTCAGTCAGTCACCTTTTCCTTTTATAAATTAGATATCGTAAACTTTTACAAAATTATAGGATATTTTTATATTTTTTTCGCATTTTTTTTGTGATATCATATCAGTAATCATCATTACTATCATCTGTCTTCGTTTTTGCCAGCGTTTTGGTTACACCCTGTATTATGGACACGCAGACCAGCCAAAAAGATGCTTTTCATTGCCTCGTTCATGACGTTACATTTTTCAATGAGGTCAGTAACTATTCCAAATGCGCGCAAGAAATTTTGCTTCAAAAAGCAGAGAAGTAAGTTTAGTTGAAACATTCAATAAATATACAGAATCTCGACTCCAATAGAGATCCTAGTAAGTTGCCTGAAAATGCCCTCAGAGTATCATAGCAATATTCTGCATATTGTTTGCTCAGTGCCGTTACGACTGAGCGGCCTTGCATTGCCTTTGGTACGAAACGCGCTATGCATTATAAACAAAGCTACTCTGCAACTCTATTTAAAACAGTAGTGCAAATGGCAAATTGTTTTACTAATATTCTACTATTGTAGTAAAAAATTGTACAATTACTATTCTTTGACTAGACCAGACTAGACTCACTGAGTATTTGTTAGTAGGTACCTACTAAGGTACAGAAGGCTCATTCCGGAAAGACGTTCAAATAAATAGCGTCAGCACACCCCGCACTGAGCTAGTGCGGAGGCTGTGCGGCTGTGCGGGGTGTTCCCTCCCCGATTGCCATCTCGAACTGTCGCGTACTATAGATGATGTGCTTGCTTCGTCGGCGTGGATTTAGGTTTTATAAAAACCGCGCGGGAACTCTCTGAATTTCCGGGATAAAAAGTAACCGTATGTCTTTCTCCTGGATGCAAGCCGATTTTGACGTGGTACAGATATATTTATATCAAACCTCAAAATCGGTTAAACGGATAGACGGTGAAAATATAACAGACAGACACACTTTCGCATTTATAATATAGGTAGGTACGGATAATGTCCAGCTGAGGCTGAGTTTGCGCATAGAATAACGTACCTAATTGTTCTACCCGTTTTTGTTGTTGTTACCCCTAATTGTTCTACCCCGTGGGAACGGGGTGTAATCCACACTAATATTATACATGCGACATGTATCTGTTTGTCTGTCTGTCTGTTTTCACGACCCAACCGTTTAACCGATTTTGATGAAAATTGGTACAGAGTTAGCTTACATCCCGGGGAAGGACATAAAACCACGCGGGCGAAGTCGCGGGCATTCTGTAGTAAGATATAAGTTAAAAGCGCTTAGCTGGAAAAGGTTGGCATGGTCTACCCACCCACATTTATTATTTTAGGCACTGCTTTTGATGTATTCTAGGCTTATTATAACTCGTGAGTATTTAAAATAATTCCCTCCAAGCGTACTGTCTAAAATGAAGCGAATATTTTACACCCGAGGCTTTGTAAAGCCACTCATTTGTAACTACAAACAATAAACATAAATTTAATTGAGGTTCTTCGAATCACATGAGGTTCTAACATGTTATTATTCGTATCTGCTAAAACCGTGGGAATGGAAAGACAGATTGAAATCCGAATAACTGGATTTATATTACGATGTGCACCCGGAGGACTTTGCCTTGACCGGGCATTTTTGGGTAGGCACTTGCACCTGAACAGGGCACATTTCTGCCCAGACGGGGCACTGGCTTTCCCTTGCTCAGCGTTAAATAAATAATGCCAGATCTTTATATATCTTGAATCAATCATTCATATGTATTTAAAGTATATTTAACTAATTTGTCAAACACGTTTGTGGAGTATAAATATTATATGCTTGCATAAATTATTAACAATTTGAATAAAGTGTATTCTTTCGAAAAAGAGAACTAACAGGAACTGACTTCTCGTTAAAAATATTTATCAGAAGATTTATAGTTTTGGAAGTTGGTTTTTTTAATATTTTTCTTTTACTTTGTATTCATGTAATACCATTGACTAATAACAATTCGTAATGCTACGAGCCTTTGGCGAGCATTTTTAATGCAAAAAAAGTGAGAAAATAAGCTGATATATTTTAGTTAAATATAAATTACAGAAAACTTTTAACATCTCGCGAAACGCCACGTTACAATGAAGCCAAGAAGCCCCTTAATATCGCAAGTACCGTAATATTCTGGAATGGCACTAATTACGTTCTTAAGGCAGCAATATCCACTGACTAAGACATTGTCGTGTTCTATGGAACATGGGAAACTTCTTCCTTTTACTGTGAGGACTTTTGCAGTGTATACTGTATATATTTAGATTCTGGGATCGCATCAAATAAAAATCAAGTCAAATTTATTCATTCGCACTTTGATATTTCTCAAGAGAGCACTAGAAATAAAAGTAAAAAGAAAGACTGATTGTATTTTTAATTGAAGTTTTTCTCCGAAATTGATTTAGTTATTTTTGATCGGGACTGGAATATAAATTGCTTGTAACTGGATCTGTTATTACAAGCGGAAAGGGGACTCAAGTTTTACAAAAATCCTTGAAATAAATATCAATTTCCAAGTTTAGAATAATAGGCTTTTCTCCTCTCCGAAAAAAATTGGTGCGTGCCGTTGAATTTAAAGTTAGGTAAGCAGAAACCTATATACCTAGGTATTCTAATTTTTAAGATTTCGTACCCAAAGGGCCCTATGACCTACTAACCCTCCGCTGTCCGTCCATCTGTCCGTCAGCGAGCCATATCTCAGGAACTCTAATAGGCAGAAAGTTAAAAAAACCGGCCAAGTGCGAGTCAGGCTCGCGCAATGAGGGTTCCGTACTAATCTAATCTAAATCTAATCTAATTCAGCCTGTGCTGTCCCACGTCTGGGCAAAGACCTCCCTCCGATCCTTCCACAATTTTCTATTTCGTGCCTCTTCAGGCCACGTAACTGTAAAGTTATCTAAATCATCACGCCAACGTCGCCTCGGCCGACCACGCTGGCGTTGATGATTCTGGGGCGGCGAAAAGAAGCAGAAGAAAGAGGGTACAGTCCTATTTTTTCGACATTTTGCAGGATAATTAAAAAACTATGATACATAAAAATAAATAAAAATCTGTTTTAGAATGCTCAGGTACCCACTCAGGATCACTTTGTTGTCTGTCTGTCTGTCTGTCTGGCTGTCTGTCTGTCTGTCTGTCAAGAAACCTACAGGGTACTTCCCGTTGACCTAGAATCATGAAATTTGACAGGTAAGTAGATCTTATAGCTGACATTTGGGGAAAAATCTGAAAACCGTGAATTTAGGCTTACGTCACACACTAAAAATTAAAATGTGGTAATTATTAAATTGAACAAATAATAAGTATTTTCAATTTTCAGTGGGGTATCATATGAAAGGGCTGTACTTGCATATCCTAAAACAGATTTTTATTTATTTTTATACATTATAGTTTTTGATATATCTTGAAGAATGTCGAAAAAAATACCCTTCGGTGCGCGAGGCTAACTCGCACTTGGCCGGTTTTTTCAAAGTCGTCGGTATTTTTAAAGAACCTGAGCCCAGGAAATTTGCAGGAAAAAGCTACTTGCGAATATTATTGTAGTGAAGCTTCTAATATTATTATTTTTAGTTATAAATTATTATACTTTAGTTTCTAAATACACTTAAATCTAAATTAAAAGTACTTTAAAAATATTATATTAAAACATACAAACTAAAATAAACCTTACTAACTTAAAATTAAACGTCGAAACTTTAAGTTTAAGTATAAGTTTCTAAAATGTAGCATTGTTGTAGCTATACTAACTTTTGCCTTTGTGAGAGTGCATTATTTACTCGTTACTGTGTCGTCGTTTGATAGAACTAACTCCACTATAGTCTGGAAGTAAATTCAAGTTGTTCTCTTGGTACTTAAGCAATTGACTCAAATAGGTAACTAATGGAACTTTCCATAAAATTTAATCTGAAAATCAAATAGTTAAAGAATATATATTAATTAGTTGGCTATAGGTAAAGGCAGTTTTACGCCAAAACAACACCTTTGTTTACACATGACGTGTTACATATTCCAACGACGACAATATAGTTCAAATCACTTGCGAAAGCGGACGTCCTAACCACTAGGCTATCACAGCTTCATCCATACTTTTATACTTAATATTATAAATGCGAAAGTGTGTCTGTCTGTCTGTCTGCTAGCTTTTCACGGCTCGACCGTTTAACTGATTTTAACGAAATTTGGTACAGAGATAGTTTGCATCCCGCGGAAGGACATAGGCTACTTTTTATCCCGAAAAATTGAAGAGTTCACACAGGATTTTCAAAAACCTAAATCCATGCAGACGAAGTCGCGAGTTATATTTACCACATTCCTCACTAACAACAGTCGCCAGCGTACTACCTCCCCACTACAGTACAGGGAACGATAAATCATGGATAACGTCTAAACTTCCAGCCATTGAGTGGATCAGTGGCTCAATTTGTTTTATGCCAGACAAACTATAGTCGTAAAATACGCTTAACTGTCACCCGGAGACGGAGAATAATAAACAAACCAATAGCAATATTATTGGCGATAAACGTTCCCGGGGTGGGATAATTTAGTCGTTTGCGGACAAAAAGCTAACATCTCCGTCGAAGCGAAGACTGCTATAAGTTTAAAATCACTGCCACATAACAATTAGACCAATGGGTCAGGAAAAGAAATATTGTGGAAGTGGGATTGACATGTGCGTACATTTTTGACTGTAAGACCAGTCATACACGGACAGCTTGAAGCAGTCAGGATGGACTGCTTCAAGCTGCGACTGAATATTGAACTACAGACTTCTACGTACGTACATACAAACCGCTCAAGCAGTTGCAACTGCTTCGGGCGGTCGGGCGGTCAAGTAGTCGCCTGGCATATACACTGACTGCTCGAGCTGTCCGACCGCTCTCGCGCAGTTACCTCCGCTCGCGCTAACTGCTCGATGGCAGCTTCAAGCTGTTGACTCTGACTGCAAGAGCGGTCCGTGTATGTCGATCACTGGCTAACCGCTCAAGCAGTCCGTGTATGGCCGGCCTAAAAGAAAGGTGAATTTAAATAATTTTTGCTTAATGTTACCAACGGGAACTATACGGGAAGCAAAGAGAGGTTTATGTGTTTAGTTTCCTCTTTCAAAGTTTTGTTGGGTAGATTTTAAAAACGTATCAATCCCCATATTATAAATGCGAAAGTGTGCTCGTTTGTTAGTTTATTGATATGTCCTTCAATCACGCCGCAGCGGAGCAACGGATTAACATGGATGCATGGATATAGTTGATGACCTGCAGAGTGACAGACTACTTTTATCTCGGAAAATCAAAGAGTTCCCACGGGACTTTTGGAAATCTAAATCTACGCGGATAGCGCGGAAATGCAGCCAGTATTCTTGGCACCATTCCACGCGGGCATGATTTGTATAGTAATTAGATGAGACTAGCTTTAAGTTTTATTGTAATATTTTCATCTTGTACCTATATCAAATATTTGAAAAGAGCAACCGCCGAGTTTCTTGCTGGTTCTTCTCAGTAGGAAAGGCATTCCGAACCAGTGGTAGATGCATCCGACTATTCGTAAGTACTTGTAAAAGTTTATACAAATAAAAAAGATTTTTATTTTGAAAAACTTATGTTACTTTATATACCTACTTTTGGCATATTCAACGCTTACAGTGTAACTTGCGCCCGTACGTCCCGCGAGGAGGTCGAGAGTGATCCATTCCTCATGGTATTCCTCTGAGAGCAAACGGTATCGGTTATATCCTACACGTAAATTACCCGAACGATGAAAATGCCTCGTCTGGTTGAAACTGTACGCTTAGTACGAGATTTTATGTCTCACCAACGTTGATAATTTTCGAGTGTTGAAACACTTCCGCGTTATAGTAAACTGGATCTTAACTGTCTTGTTTTAAAGCTCAAGTTTGTCTACAAATCTACAGCCAGCGCTCCAAGCGAAAACGTTGCGTAAAGTGGCATTGAATTTTTGACTTTAATTCGAGGCTCTTTAGGTCCATTTTATTTCGACGTTATTGTGTTTCGACTCTCAAATTCTAGTAACGTTGGTGAGACGTTAAATCTTATACTAAGCGTACATAACTTGATTGGTTGTTACTTCAGTTTCTACTCAATTGGAATATTTTCTTGTATACCTAACTCTCAAATCGTACTCCCCATTACTCCCACTCATCATAATATACCTAATGGTAGGGGGTTATCGCACGGAAGGGGCTTACTTGTTATGTTTTGTTAAAATACCTACTAGATGATACAAGCGAGTTCGTCATTATGGATATCCGTTTCTTTGTTTATGCACGCGTAAGTATATGATTATACTGATTCGGCAATTTCCTTACAGCATCATGATTGAGGAGATGAAATCAAACATTTTCAAGACAAACTTTTTTCTCGCAAACTTTGAAAAAAGTGACGGGATACCTGACGTATCGGTATAAGTACATTCTCCTTTTTAATGGTCCCAACGCACTTGAGTTGCGCTGCGCGGCTATTATGTTTTATTTATGAGTTTGTATGGAGCAAAGCACACTTGAGTGACGTGGCGTAAATATAGTTTATATTAGTTTGTATGGAGCAAGGCGCTATCGCGTTGAGTCGGGTCGCGCAGCGCAAATGCGTTTGGACCTTTAAGCGGTAAAAAAACGATTAAAAAGCGGTTATTTTTCTAACTCAAGTAATAAATAATTAATGAAAGACATAAAGCAGTATTTATAATACTAAATATTTTATATCTAGCCATTTTTGTATAAAATGTAATGTAATAAGTGTTTCTATAAACAAAGTAAATTGTTTATAGAAACACTATTATTATTATTATGTATTAAGAAGTAGACGGAATGACACACTTTTTAAACCTTCGTGGTTTTTTGCTGTGTCTAAATTGGATTTGTTAAACATTGTTTATGCTGGTAATTAAAAAAAAAAAAAAGATGATAACCGCGACTTCATCCACGTGGATTTAGGATTTTCAATTATCCCGTGGGAACTCTTTGCTTTTCCGGGATAAAAAGTTACCTATGTTGCCCATGTTCGGGATGGAAGCTACCTCTGTACATAATTTTACGAAATCCGTTAAACCGATGGGCCTTCAAGAATCCCGTGGGAACTCTTTGATTTTCCGGGACAAAAAGTAGCCTATGCCCTTCCCCGGGAAATAAGCTAACTCTGTACCTACCAAATTTTATCAAAATCGGTTAAACGTGAAAAGCTAGGACAGAGACAGACACACTTTCGCATTTATAATATTAGTAATATGGATATGTATAGGTAATGTTCGACGATATGGTACAGCAATGCCCGCGGGATAGTCGTCAAAGCGATCCATTTTCGATGATATGCCTTTGAGAGCATACATGGAAATCGGATACTATTCACTTTGTAAGTAATTCACCTGTTTTATTATAAACTCTCTCTGTTAATTTTAACAATAGGATCTTTATGTTAATTTGAACAATGTATTGATAAAGTAATAATACGAAACTGCTTATAGTTGATTTCTGCAAAATTCAACAGCAAATTATCGCAAAACCAGGCCATCTTTGAACGGGTGGGCTAACTAATTTTATAGAACTTTTTCAACAAATTAACACAAAACAATATTAAAACATACGTATAA
Organism: Maniola hyperantus; assembly: GCF_902806685.2. NCBI lineage: Eukaryota > Metazoa > Arthropoda > Insecta > Lepidoptera > Nymphalidae > Maniola > Maniola hyperantus. The sequence goes on from NC_048553.1 coordinate 4,202,985, forward strand.
ACCGTGAAACTGTTTATAAACCTTTATCTTGAACTAATCTATCTACTGATGAAGACCGCATTAAAATCAATAGTGTATTTCACACTAAGCGGAAAAAATAAAAAAATGTATAAACAAAGTATTCAGTATCAATAAGCAATCGAAAAATTTCAGTTTATAAAATTATATTATAATGAATTTTATAATTCATTTTAAATATTTCACTTTTTTTATCTAACTTCTACCAGTATCCGAAACGTACGAACTTGCAGCCACCATGATGGATCCGACTGTGACGTCACATTGATTGCGGTTGTAATGTAAGCACTTTTCTATCAAATTAACCAAAATAAGTCTCATGTTGTTTCTCAAACCGTGTGACGTCATGACGCCTTATCGCCTTATGAACATAAACACAATCGCGACTAACTTTTTCGGGTGTAATACAAAATTTAAATGCATTTTTGTTGCACATATCGATCGAATAGAATTTTTATGAATTTTTGGTAGTTTACTACAGCCTTGGGATCAAATTAAGTTACTTTTCAAAAAGGGTTAAATATTCTATTGCCTACCGTTAAACTATCTTGGATCGGGAAACGACTTTGTTTTACTTATACCTACTATGTAAAGCCAAGTATTCGTGCGAAGCTGAGGCGAGTCAGCTAGTCTAATGTAAAATGTTTATCTGTTGTATATTTAGACGCCGACAAAGCGCTTTTATACAGCCTTACAGGTAAACAAGGTATACAAAGGGGATATCGGATCCTATGTTCCTACCCGAAGGAATACTTCAGGATGGATCACTTTCAACCCCCGTGGGGTAAGCTGTTGCGAGTAGGTACTGAATTCACTATTGGATTATTTTGCTGCTGAATAATTACGATGTAAGTTTATGTAAAAGGCCGGCAACGCATCGGTGCTGCAAATGTTTATGGGCGGCGGTAATCACTTAATATCAGGTGCTCGTTTGCTCGCTATCTCTATTAATAAAAAATGTAATAATATTTTAAGAGGAAAAACTTAAATCACTTAAAAAGCACGATTGTCCGAAAAGTGCGTACCGTACACTGCTTATACCTAACGATACCTAGGTAGGGTCAACAACAAAGTTAGGTTTGCACCCGTCCATAGTCGCTTGTACTGGCGGGTGCAAACCTAGCTTTGTTGCTGACTGTACCTGTTTAATAAAATTACCGACTGAAGAAATGAATGTTGTATTTTTCATTAAAATGCAGGTTCAATTATGTTGAAATAATGCCTGATGAGCTTTATACATTTTACCACTGTAACTGGTGTAAGTCATTGGTAAATCGGTCTCAGTGCCACTTAACGACATACTAAAACATACCACGAATGTTAGATGAAGCAACGACGGCCAACCGTGACCACAGGTAGATTGCGTTTACTAATTTGCGGCTGTCAAGCCTTGATCACTTGGTCTAGGAAACCACGTACGCTGGGTATCATGTCAATAGTTTCGACTGCCTAAGTAGCTAATAGTTGTGATAGCCTAGTGGTTAGGACGTTCGCCTTCTAATCGGAGGTCGGGGGTTCGATCCCGGGCACGCACCTCTAACTTTTCGGAGTTATGTGCGTTTTAATTAATTAAATATCACTTGCTTTAACGGTGAGGAAAACATCGTGAAGAAACCTGCATGCCTGAGAGTTCTCCATAATGTTCTCAAAGGTGTGTAAAGTCTACCAATTCGCACATGGTCAGCGCGGCAGACTATGGCCAAAACCCTTCTCATTCTGAGAGGAGACCCGTGCTCTGTAGTGAGCTGGCGATGGGTTGATCATGATGATAATGATGATGAAGTAGCTAATAAGCTGTGATAGCCTAGCACGATAGGTTAGCACGTCCGCCTTTTAATCGGAGGTCGGGAGTCCGATCCCGGGCACGCACCTCTAACTAATCGGAGTTATGTGTGTTTCAAGCAATTGAATATCACTTGCTTTAACGGTGAAGGAAAACTTCGTGAGGAAAGATAATGCGTCTACACTCTACAGTAACTGTCTACCGTCTCTACCAAAATATAACATTTTTTTAATTCATATACAAGTTAGCCCTTGACTGCAATCTCACCTGGTGGTAAGTGATGATGCAGTCTAAGATAATAGTGGGCTAACCTGGAAGGGGTGTGGCAGTTTTTATTAAACCCATACCCCTTTGGTTTCTACACGGCATCGTACCGGAATGCTAAATCGCTTGGCGGCACGGCTTGGCCAGTAGGGTGGTAACTAGCCACGGCCGAAGCCTCCCACCAGACCAGACCAGAAATTTAGAAATTATAAAATTCCAAACCCCTGCCAGGAATCGAACCCGGGACCTCCCACTATTAAGACCACAGCGCGCACCACTGCGCCAGGGAGGTCGTCAATGTTGTTTAAATAAATTGTGGCGATATACCTATAAGGTGCTTCTTCCTCTAACATCTCTACCAAAATATTCACGGAATTACAGTCAATTATTACAACAGAACGTGCTTTCTTAATTAAATTGTAGTCTGGCAACTGGCAAGTAATCTGCAAGTTAAACGTTATTACCATTATTACCGCGCCTAAAGTATTACCTGCTTAATTTATTTCGCCCCTTTGTTTAGTAACTGTAGGCCGTTTTGTGAACTGTATGCTGAGTATAAAATTTTTCGTCTCACCAACGTTGCTAGAATTCGAAATTCGAAAACAATAACTTCAAAGAAAAATCTACCTAAAGAGCCTTATAATTAAAGTCAAAAATTCAATGCCACTGATTTAAATTTCACAATGTTTCCGCTTAGGGCGCTGGCTGTAGATGTATAGACAAACTTGAGCTTTAAAACAAAGCTGTTAAGATCCAGTTTACTATAACGCGGACGTGTACACTCGAATACTATCAACGTTGGTGAGACATAAAATCTCGTAATAAGCGTACTGTACCCGTAGTATAATATTTTACGTCTCACCAAACGTTGCTAGAATTCGAAAGTCGAAACACTTCCGCGTTATAGTAAACTGGATCTTAAGCGCCTTGTTTTAAAGCTCAAGTTTGTCTACACATCTACAGCCAGCGCTCCAAGCGGAAACGTTGCGAAATTAAAATCAGTGGCATTGAATTTGGACTTCAATTCAAGGCTCTTTAGGTCCATTTTACTTTGATGTTATTTTGTTTCGATTCTCGAATTCTAACAACGTTTGGTGAGATGTAAAATCTTATACTACGGGTACTGGTGGGCTTAACGAAAACAATTCCAGGGGTAACGAATTTCAACTTCATTAAGGCTGGTTTCAGATCAATGTGTATGGTTGGAACGTAGTCTGCTTGCAGGCCGTCCACACAAGTAGAGTCCGCAGTGCTTTAAAACGAGTGTTTAGTTTAAGCACAGAATACTTAATAATAGCTAGATACTTCTAGGTAAAAAGATTACTTCGTAGTCCGTAATAATGTTCGAATAAATAGCGACTCTGCTTTTCAGCTCGCACAGCGCTGCGGTCTAATGGTGCACCCTCACACCTTGGACGATTTAACCTCGTCCAAGCCTCACACGGCACCAATGCCGACGGGTCGGCCGGGCAAACCTACATGTGTAGCGGCATGTGTGGATGCACCTTTAAATTTTATAATCACCTCTCTTTCTATCGTGTACACTCTTATGTTTTATCTCTCTCTTATAACAGCACGCGGTGGAAGGGGCGCACTGTCCTTGATTTTTTTTGTACGCATATGCGTATTGTTAATTATTATCATCATAGTTCGACTTTACAGTGAACCTTTGTAAATTGTATACGAATATAGAATATACAGAAGATTTAGCCGTCTCACAAAATCAGTCTATCTATACATAGTGTATCCAGAACGCTAGCAAAAACGAAAACAGGTGATAGCACTGATGATTACTGATATTATGATACCATAAAAATATCTTGAAAATATATATAAAAATCCCAACTTTTGTAAAAGTTTACGATATATCCATACTAATATTAAAAATCGGAAAATGTGTTTGTCTGTCTGTCTGCGAACTTTTCACTGCCCGACAGGTTAACCAATTTCGATAAAATTTGGTATACCTAGAGTTAGCTTACATCCCGGGGAAGGACATATGCTACGTTTTATCCCGGAAAATTAAAGATTTCCGACGGGATTTTTAAAAACCTAAATCCACGCGGACGAAGTCGCGGCAACATCTAGTTACAAATAAAATATCTGACTGACGCTAAAGGTCAACGAACGTTGACTAAGTAGGTCACTCGGAGTCAATGTTGCATCGTAGGTGGGGCATTGACACGAGTTTTGCACGCTATACATTGCAAGTTTGAAATACTAAGTCACTAAAACTACAAAATGAGGCAAATGGTTATTGGTATTGGATTGTGTTTAAGTAGTATAACAATAACGCTAAGTTTTTGCTAGCGTTCTGGTTACATCCTGTACAGTCATACGTCTTTCATGTTAGGATATAAATGGAGCCATGACCTGAAGTTAAAGTCCTTTAAGCTCAAAACCCGGCGGTAGATCAATCAAGAAGTTATTAAGTAGATAACGTAAACAACAACAGGCGCGCCTGATAGTTCAACCATCATCGGAAACTTGGCTGTACCTACGTGTTGTTTGTTGTTTGATTAATCAAGTAAATGGATCATCTTATAGATATGTATAGAGCCATCTGTACCTGATATTAAAAGGGATAAGGTAGGTATACGGTCTATAGGTAGCGTGTGGACAGTTAATAAATTTTGTATAGTACCTAACACTATTTAATTTTGAAGACAATTTTCATACTTAGGAACCACTAAAATAAAGCATGTAAGTATAGTAATATTATTTAAAAAAGCTGTGATAGACTAGTGGTTAGGACGTCCGCCTTCTAATTTAAGGTCGGGAGTTCGATCCCGGGCACGCACCTCTAACTTTTCGGAGTTATGTGCTTTTTAAGTATCTTATTAAATATCTCTTGCTTTAATGATGAAGGAAAACATTGTGAGGAAACCTGCATGCCTGAGAGTTCTACATAATGTTCTCAAAGGTTTGTGAAGTCTACCAATCCAGCCTACCAATACCAATGGCCAGTGTGGTAGACTATGGTCAAATCCTTCTCATTCTGAGAGGAGACCCGTTCTCTGTAGTGAGCCGGCGATAGGTTGATCATGATGATAATGATGGATTATTTTAAAACTAGCTGATGTCCGCGACTTCGTCCGCGTGGATTTAGATTTTAAAAAATCCCGTGGGACCTCTTTGATTTTCCGTTATAAAAAGTAGCCTGTCTCCAGCTCTTGAACTAGGTATATTCATGTAATCAGTACCCTTATTATAAATGCGAAAGTGAGTTTGTTTGTTGGTTTATTGGTTTGTCCTTTAATCACGTCGCAACGGAGCAACAGATTGACGTGATTTGCATGGGTATAGTTAAAGACCTGGAGAGTGACATAGGCTACTTTTTATCCCGGAAAATCAAAGAGTTTCCACGGGAATGTTAAAATCCTAAGTCCACGCGTACGAAGTCGCGGGCGTCAGCTAGTCAATCCTAGTATTAAAGCGTATTTTTGTATCACAATTGAAAAGCGGTATTTTCACAAGCAAAAGACAAATTACCACTTTAATAGCAAAGAAAAACAAAGTGGCACTTTTCCTAACTTCACTCTCAACAATATAGATCGAGTTCTTTCAAGTTAAAATCCTTTACGCTCCACAAGAGAAGAGATCAATCATCATGGAATATACAACAAAGTGTATCGCTTTTTCCAGTTTATTGTTATCGATAACTTGTTTATTACTTTGAATGCCTTGCTAGTTTAGTGGTTACCTCATTCGGCTGCTGATCATGAAGTTCCAGGCTTGAGTTCAGGGTCGGGCCACAAAAAAAAGGTTTTAGGTTTTTCTGCTAAGAAATTATCAGTACCAGAAAGTTGGTTTTGTTGCGCTGATGTATTGTACACTTCCGCTGCCTTAGAGGACCACTAAACTATATTTTGTCTTGCATTTGATCTCTCTTCAGACGTGTCGGATAATCGTCATCTTTTCTCGTATGCGATATACGCGCTCGAAGTTTTGTTTTCTTGGGACAATAATGCAGCGGGTTCTCAAATACCTCCGCATAAAACTCGACTAAGAGAACTTACGACTCTTAGGTTTTTTACAGTTATTGTCTATCTTCTAAATATATAAAACGCAAAGCTGACCGACTGATTTATCAACGCAATCTTCAAATTACTGGACAGATCGGGCTGAGGTTTGAGATGCAGATAGCTATGACGAAGACATTCGCTAAGAAAGGATTTTGTAAAATCAACCTCAAACTTGGTAAAATAGCGGTTTGAAAGAGTCCACGCGGACGAAGTTGCAAGCATAAGCTAGTCAGATGATAGAGTTAATAACCGGGACCCATGCGACGCGCGACGGCTTAGCGTGCTCTCTAAGACACGGAGGAAGCGAAAAGGGCAAGTTCGGACCTCCAAAATCAGTCACCCATGTAGGTAGTTAACTATTTATTTCGACTTGGGTCAACGTTGTTTACAATTGCAATCAATTAATTATATGCCTTGTCCCAACTAGACCACACGTTCCTGTCACATTCTAGTTTAAACACAAAATTTTAAGGTAACGACTAAACATGGTTGACCACTATGTACTGAAACAGAAGTAGTTAACTAGATACTTATTTTACAATCGCTGACACAGTCGACTTGTCTAGTTATAAATTTATGTTGTACTTTTCTCCCTATATCAGTATTAAGAAGCTTCCACAGAATGCATTCTAAATTCATGATCGTACGTGACGGTATATCTGTGGTTCCGTCATAATTCAGGACATGAATAAAGAAGCGAATAGCTATATACAATTTGGCTCGTGTTCTCACGTATTTTTATGGTCGGTTTATATTCTTCCAGTCCCTAGATCCAGTAAGCTATTTCTAGTGCTAGAGCTCAATGGATAAAATACCTTATAATTTATATTCAGTAATGTATAGGTCACCGAGTTGCAAACACTATGACTAGACTAGAAAATGCTCTGGAATGACACTGGTTTGAACGTCCAAATATTTACAGTACTGCTGGATGGTATAATGGACTGCCATTGTATTTTATTCGTAGATGATGATAATTAAACTGCTGAATTAGATTTCAAAATAGCAACAGCATATCTAGGTATTAAAATTGTATCGTCAAACAACCATAGTACCATACAAAGCTCTACAAGTCACGAAGGTGAAGTGCTAATGGACCTACATTATAGCTCGACGAATTAAAATGCATTGAATTCGCAAGTGCTGGAATAGTAACTATGGGAGCAACTTTGGGAGGTGGTCAAACGACTCTTTGGAGGAAACTGGACACAAGTGGCACAGGACTATAAGCACAGTCTACATAAAACTACTTATATGCATAAAACCAACTATGGTACTATAAGTCCTAGAGATATTTGGCATAGTTTAGGAGTAAAAGATTAGACATCTGTCGATTGTAACAACGATTACTGCTATGACAATGTGAATCGGCCATTAAATTCCTTTTTGTGCTAAAAATAAAACGCTGAATAAAATTTGAAATATGTGGAACAACCGACGACGTAAAATGGTTTTATTTGCGACGAAAAAATATAACCGATTTCTTTTACGACGAAATTAATATTCTTTCTTCTGTAATGCCGGGGATGATAAATCATTCGTTCTTTAGGTTTTAGCGTTGCGATTAGGATCATGTCCGTTTTGTGAGACTTTCGTAATGTTGGTTTTTGATGTTTCCATAGTTCCGTGAGTTTTCAAAGAACAGTGTCTGTTATAGGATAAATTATCTATCTACTTACTTTTTTTTTTTTTGAAAGAATATTAGCCGTTTTAAATGACTAATACTCCCCTTTCCTATCCAACTAAGCGTCAGGCTTGTGCTTAATTGGTGTGCGTTATTGGTGGAGTGGTTTATGCTACAACTTCATAAGTGCCGAAGTATTTAAGAATTTACAATTCACAAATATTGGCACAAGTTTTGATCTGGAGGCTGTCTTTGCTGGTTGCTTGCCAGTCCTATGTTTTGTTAGTGAAGTAAGTGCTAACTGGTCATTCCCAGCCTTAGCATTTTCTAGACTGATGGATTCTAGAGAAAAGTCATTTTCCTAGCCTTAATATTTCTAGACTAATGGATTCTAGAGTGAATACCTAGATCAAATACCTAGCCTAAATACCTAGCCTAAATACCTAGCCTAAATACCTAGCCTAAATACCTAGCCTAAATACCTAGCCTAAATACCTAGCCTAAACTAGATTGATGGATTCTGGTTAAATGGTGACCAAAGCAATTTATTTTATCAAAACTTGTTAATATATGGAGGACCAAACCGTTTCAGACCTGTAATTATATACAGGTCTGAACGTTCTACGCTTATTTACACTTATTAAGGAAGGAAATTTATTCAATAGCTGTAATTGCATTTGCTTCAATCGTCTTCGAACCAAGAGTCTGAATAATAAAGGACTAAAGGAGCATTCCGATAACACCGGGGGACGTCAATTAGTGACTCTTGACTTTCTTGTAATACAATTTGCAATGAACAGAGCCACGGCAATTTCAACTGCTCTGTTATTCTGTGATAGCTTTTACGGATCCAGCTTCTACACAATTATTATGCAGATGTAAAGTTTGTAAGTTTGGATGTAGGGGGTAATCTCCGAAACTACTCATCCGATTTTAAAAATTCTTTCACTGATAGTAAAGCTACATTATCCCCGAGAGGTTTCTGACGACCTCCCTGGCGCAGTGGTAAGCGCTGTGGTCTTATTAGTGAGAGGCCCCGGGTTCGATTGCCGGCAGGGGTCTGGAATTTCATAATTTCTAAATTTCTGGTCTGGTCTGGTGGGAGTCTACGGCCATGGCTAGTTACCAAACTACCGGCAAACCTGTGCCGCTAAACGATTGAACGTTCCAGCGTATGATGCCGTGTAGAACTACTACTAACTACTAACTAAAAACAATTGTATGCATAGGCAGCCTTATTGCTCTGACCAATCTCTACCAGGCAACCTCTGGTGAAAGAATAAACTAGGTGAAACCAATAATCTGAATATAGTAAAAAATAAACGCACCAAATTGATAACCTCCTACTTTTTGGTGCTCTTCTTCTTCTCCATAATGTTCTGAATGGTGTGTGAAGTCTACCAATCCGCACGTGGCTAGCATCGTAGACCATGGCCAAAACCCTTCTCACTCTGAGAGGAGACCCATGCTCTGTAGTGAGCCAGCTATGGTTTGATCATGATCAATTGATGATGATGGTGATTATTAGAAGGGGTTACGACTATCAAGAATGAGGTATACAGAGTCCCTTAGTCAGAGAGAGTCCCTTAGCCGCCCACTCTCTCTCTCTCCTCACTTAAGATTTAAATGTATTCAGAAGCAATAATCACATTTGCTCCCAGCGTCGTCGAACCATTTAAGTGCTTGAATAATTAAGCGACCATCCCGATAACGTTCTTGGACGTCAATTAGTGGTTCCGGAGCTTTCTTGTACTATAGTTTTCATGAGTACGGAAATGCAAGTAACTGAACTAACGAGATTTTAGAGTTAAGTTACTCAGAAGCATCCTTGATAGCCTAGTGGTTGCGACGTCCGCCTCCTACTCGGGAGGTCAGAGGTTCGATCATCTAACTTTCCGGAGTTAAGGGCATTTTAAGAAATTTAATATCACTAGCCGACCCGCCCCGGCTTCGCTCGGGTGGAACTTAGAAAATCGAGGTGGGGGTTGAATTTCCAAAATCCTGAAACACGTATTTCTTCACTAGCTTATGCTCACGACTTCGTCCGCGTGGTCTACACAAATTTCAAACCCCTATTTTACCCATGTAGGGAAGGAATTTTCAAAAATCCCTTCTCAACGGATGCCTACGTCATAATAGCTATCTGCATGCCAAATTTCAGCCCGATCCGTCCAGTAGTTTGAGCTGTGCGTTATAAAGGTGTAAAAAATCTTACGTCAAAATGTAAAGTCAATTTTTTTATATTGTCTTCAGAATAGTATTAGAAATCACGTCATACATTGCCCGACAATTTGTTGTGGCATGTCTCTGCCAAACACCCTCAAACTTTTAAACTTTAAGGGTTTCAGGCAGGGGTTTCCATGATATTGTAGAAATGAGAAAGATTACATGCCATGTAATCTTTCTTATTTGTGACCTAAAATAACGTATTCTGAGCCTAAAGTCCAAATCCTTTAATTTTATGTTTTGTAAGTAAACGAGAAATCCCTGTAATGTCGTAAAAACTTTTGTCTTACCCAGTTTGAGCTAGGCGGTGTAACGCCAGGCATAAAATGTTTTTATTCCATCCTTCTTACGTTTGCGTTTAGTTAGAGATTTTTCTTCGAGAGTTTTTCAAAACATTTTATGCCTGGTTACGATTTCAGTTGTTATTCTGATGTGAAGTTTTTCTTCCTTTACTTATCACTACCCTTATTATTAGTTTTAAAGTGTGTTTGTTTGTTTGTTTGTCCTTCAATCACGTCGCAACGGAGCAACGGATCGACGTGATTTTTTACATGGGTATAGTTAAAGACCTGGAGAGTGACATAGGCTACTTTACATCCCGGGAAATCAAAGAGTTCCCACGGGATTTTTAAAAACCTAAATCCTTGCGTACAAAGTCGCGGGCATCAGCTAGTAATTTATAATTTTCTATTTCTCTACAGGAAATGGATATTAGGTACAATGTAAATAATATAGGGTACCTAACCTGTTTCAAAACGTCAAGCCTTCCTAGTTTACTATGCACAAAGTGAGCTCTACCGTTGAAACTAGATGCCTTTTTCGAGTGTACTAATATATTTACAAGTACCCAGTAGGTATAGGAAATACTATGTATTACGTAATAATATCTTAAGTTATAGGTATAAAGTACGTCAACTTTGGACCGGAGCACCCCAAAACTGTCGATCAAAACTGATTTTGCTTTAGGTTTTTAGGGTTCCGTACCTCAAAAGGAAAAACGGAACCCTTATAGGATCACTTTGTTGTCTGTCTGTCTGTCTGTCTGTCTGTCAAGAAACCTACAGGGTATTTCCCATTGACTTAGAATTATGAAATTTGGCAGGTAAGTAGGTAGGTTTTGTAGCTGACATTCGGGGAAAAATCAGAAAAACGTGAATTTGTGGTTACACAACACAAAAAAATTAAATTGTGGTCATGAACTAATAATTAGCATTTTCAATTTTCTAAGTAAGATAACTATATCAAAAGGGTTGTCATATGAAAGGTCTTCACCTGTGCATTCTAAAACAGATTTTGATTTATTTTTATGCATCATAGTTTTTGAATTATCGTGCAAAATGTCGAAAAAATATGACTGTAGAACGGAACCTTCGTTGCGCGAGCCTGACTCACACTTGGCCGGGTTTTTTAATTTCAAATGGTACAGTAAAACAGTTACCACAATTTATCAATCCGAGTCACAATTCTGTGTCAAAAAAAATCACAAAAAAAAACATTAAAACGCTAAGCGGGTTTCACGTCTTATTAACCTTGTTGATATTTACGAAAGTAATAAAAGCAGACATTTTATTGTAGCAGCAAAATGCTTGATTCGTCCAATTTATTTCATGTTTGTAACGTCATAGACTCAAGCAAAAAGATAGACTGTACACGTGGCTTTAATAAATAACACAAATCAGAAAATGCCAATTTATTTTTATTTTTTTAGATACAAGTTAGCCCTTGACTGCAATCTCACCTGATGGTAAGTGACGATGCAGTCTAAGGTGGGAGCAGGCTAACCTGGAAGGAGTATGGCAGTTTTTATTAAACCCATACACCTTTTGGTTTCTACACGTCATCGCTTTTGCTGGTACGGTGGTCACGGCTTTGCTGGTAGGGTGGTAACTAGTCACGGCCGAGGCCTCCCACCAGACCAGACCAGAAATTTAGAAATTATAAAATTCCAAATCCCTGCCAGGAATCGAACCCGGGACCTCCCTGTAATAAGACTACAGCGCTTACCACTGCGCCAGGGAGGTTGTCAAATTAGGAAATTTAGGAAAACATGCCTCTCCAGCCTCAAGAACTGATACAGTCGTTCCCAATCATCATGTAATTTTCAAGATTTCCTTTAAAAACTGTTAGTAGCAATAAAATCGTATTTGCTCAGTACTCATATTGTATCTCTTCACTTTTATTGTGTGTATGTGCATTGACCAATAAGGTACTTATTTTTTTTCTTTCCCCCGAATAGAATGAAACTTTTCCTACTACTTGATGCACCAAACGTTGCTAGAATTCGAGAGTCGAAACATAATACCGTCAAAGTAAAATGGACCTAAAGAGCCTTGAATTGAAGTCAAAAATTCAATGCCACTGGTTTTGATTTCGCAACGTTTCCGCTTGGAGCGCTGGCTGTAGATGTGTAGACAAACTTGAGGTTTAAAACAAGGCAGTTAAGATCAAGTTTACTGTAATGCGGAAGGTTTCGACACTCGAATACTATCAACGTTGGTGAGACATAAAATCTCGTACTAAGCGTACTGGTTTAAAGCAAGACAACCATAAAATACTTAGATCAGAATGATAATGATGAAATGCTATAATCAAAAGTTTAGTATTAGAAATATGAAACAGTTCTACGACAGTCGACACGCACCTAGGTATATAAAACTAACCGCTTTGAATTTTATGAACACATTTGCTCCAAGATTCCATCTATCTTTTGTTCTTACATCTGTGGTTTATTGGTAATCCTGTATCAGTAATAAAAACTTTGTCTTAGTCAGGTCGGTCGTCGATGCGATGGACAGAAAAAGTTTTTATAGCGTCCATTTTTGTTCGAGTTTAGTTTTGCTTAATTATTATTATCGTTTTGAAAAGAGAAGTTTTAGAGATTTCGTACAAGTTTTGTGGTCGTAGTGACATCAATTACTAAATAATACAGTAACTAAGTTTATGGAAACAACACACGAAAGCCACTTTACCTAAAGCTTATTACAAACTACGGGATATAAATTAAATTATAGTCCGGTCAATATTGGCGTTCCCAACATTCGTCCCAATTTCTACTCTAAAATTGGTATGAATACTGGCAACGCCAATATTGATCCGACTATAATCTAAATATATAAAAGGAAAATGTTACAGACTGACTGACTGACTCACAAACTGACTAACTGACTGATTATCAACGCACATACTACTGGACTACTGGACAGATCGCTATTATGGTATACTGATAGCTATTATGACGTAGGCATCCGCTAAGAAAGGATTTTCTGAAATATGGGTTTGAAATTTGTTTAGTCTATGCGGACGAAATCGCGGGCATAAGCTAGTATAATTTATATCCATAGTTTGAAATTAAGCTTTAATGAAAAATGTGAAACTGCAACGCCTGACGTCAACGGTGTGCCAAATGGCTAATATTCTTTTTTTTAAAACGGTGCTTGGCTCCAACACGCGTCTTCTTAAGTTTGGAAAAGAAACCCTGGACAGAGAGAGAGTCCCACCACGCACACGTCATGTGCGTGTTTTGCAGGCCTGCTTTTTCTCACCCAGTTACCCAGTTATAGTCATATCGAATTATGTTTTGAAGAGGGTGAGAACTGATTACACCTACCCTCTCGACATTTTGATAACAAGTCCGACAAGTCACGTAGGCACTCCGCTAGAACACGTAGCATACCCGTTTCCTTAATTGAAAACAACAAATATCTGTTACATTGAAATATTAATAAAATATAAGTTATCTGCACAACAAATTGTTTTAACGGAATTTGTGATAGGGTTTCTGTGGATTTAAATGACGGTTGGATTAAGTTGGGTATAGTGAATTCATACTTCCATACTAATATTATAAATTTCAAAAGTGTGTCTGTCTGTCCGTCCGTTTGGCTGTCTGTCTGCTAGCTTTCCACGGCCCTTCCGTTTAACCAAATTTGGTATAGAGATAGCTTTCATCCCGAGGAAGACACAGGCTAATTTTGATCCCGTAAAATTATAGAGAAAATTAAAGTTTATAAAAACTTAAATCCACGCGGATAGAGACGGCCATAATCTAGTATTGTTATAATGCAATCTATACGTACAATGCTAATACAAATACTAACAGTATTTTAAAGAGGAGAGATTTGTTTGTTTGTAATCGATAACCTCTGAAACTACTGAATTGAGTTTCACCATTAGAAAGCTACTTTATCCAAAAGTAACATAGACTATAATATCAGCATCGTCATCATCATCAACCATCGCTAGCTCATTAATCACTACTGAGCACAGGTTTCTTCTCAGAATGAGAAGGGTTTAGCCATAGTACCACGCTGGCCAAGTAAAGATTGGCAGACTTCACGCACCATTGAGGACATTATAGAGAATTCTCAGGCATGCAGGTATTTATACAGAGTATAACTACGCTAGCAAAAACTTAGCGTTATTATTGTCATACTAGCTAAAAACAATCCAATACCTATACCAATTTGCCTCATTTGGTAGTTTTAGTGATTTAGCATTTTTCAAACCCGCATTGTATAGCGTGCAAAACTCGGGTCAATTCCTAACCTACAACGCGGCATTGACTCCGAGTGGCCTACTTACGCAACATTCGTTGACCTCTAGCGTTGTTGAGATGGTTTATTTGCAATATATCGTAAACTTTCAACAAAATTATAGGATTTTATAATTTTTTTGTGTTTTTTTTTGTGGTATCATATCAGTAATCATCAGTGTTATCACCTGTCTTCATTTTTGGCAGAGTTTTGGTTGCACCCTGTATAGGTGCACCAAACTGCCAAGCGAAGCTGGGCGGATCAGCCAGTAGATTATAAAATAGGTAAATCGACTGCCATAGAGCGAAACACTCAATAATAGAGTAGGCAGGTACCGTTGGCAGCCTTACCTTACAACCTTATCTGCCTTGTGCTTTACTCTATTGTATTCGATGCTCGAAATCTATCAACGTTCGCGAGATGTAAAACATCATGTTAACCCTACCGACGACGACCGCGACGTCCAAGTCAAATTTATAAAAAAATCTATCTGACGGTCATTTGTATTCCGGGAATGCTTTGCTGAGCAAAACGAGCGTGACACGACGACAGTTTGCAGATTCAACGCAACGAGTTCTTTGATACATTTGCGAGCTTTGACTTGGCACTCTTCGATCCTACACATCCCACCAACAAACAATTATAGTCTTAAAATCCATATTCATAAAGTCGAAAATTGTATAAAAGAGCTCAGTAAATCCGATACCAAATGTAGATATTTGCTTAATTTTTCATGTATCCCGGGTTATGGTGAACTGAATGGATAGCCGCATACGATCGTAAATTTAAAATATGTGCCTCTGTACGCTATACTTGCGTTTGGATAAAAATATGATTCAATATAGATACATATTTATTCCACACCAATATTAGAAATTCGGAAGTAGGTATGTCTGTCTGTCTGCTAATTACTTTTTCATGGCCAGTCCACACGTTAAATCCGCCATTTTGATTTTTGAGAATTTTATGTACCCAGTGACACTCGCGCCGTTAAGACGAATCTAATGACGTATAATTTATTTTTAATTAATTTTATTTATTTTTATTTTTAAACCTTTGAGTGGGTATAAGTGGTATAAACGGACATAGGAACAGGCATTTTCCACCGGTTCCAACGCTGTTTCAACTCAAAACTGTTTTCAAACATAAAAATTGTATATATTTTCGTACTTGCCTTTTAAAGCCCTTTATTTTGATACCCATTCAAGG
This sequence comes from Maniola hyperantus, assembly GCF_902806685.2. Classification (NCBI taxonomy): domain Eukaryota; kingdom Metazoa; phylum Arthropoda; class Insecta; order Lepidoptera; family Nymphalidae; genus Maniola; species Maniola hyperantus. Next base: position 4,218,666 of record NC_048553.1, read on the forward strand.
GTCTCGAAAAAAAATTCAGCCTGCAAATTAAAGCGCATAAAATCCGCCATTTTGAATTTTTAAGAATTTTAGCTTTATAGTGACACTCGTGCTATAAAGACAAATCTAATGACGTATCATTTATCAAAATCGGTTGAGCCGTTCAGTAGTTACAAACGGACATAGGAACGGACTTGCAAACATACAGGTCAAACACATAACTTGGGGCTTCGCCGTAGTCACTTAAAAAACACTGAGACACTCTATTTTATGGTTTTTTTTTTCTTTCTTCATTGGCTTAAAGGCTACAAATGTCACGTAGATTTGAGAAAACAAGTCAAATTACAACATGGCTCAAGGAATTATTGTTTGTATTCCTAATATAATTTTCGTTGAGCAGAGCAAGTGTGACACGGCAGTTTGCAGATACGACACAACGACACGACGAGTTTCCTGACACATTTGCGAGCTTTATTACTTGCCACATTCCTACCCAACGCATAAATTTAAAGAATTATAGCCTCTACACCACTCAACATAAAGGTTGAAGTCGCAGTGGCATAAAGTATTAGTAAAGCTATAATATATACATAGATATTTAGATTTGCTTCATTATTCATGTTTCGCGTTATGGTGTAACTGGAGACAAGCGTCACGTACGATCATGAATTTAGAATGTCCTTGTTTTAACCCTGCATCTTAAAATTGGAGCAGGTAGGTATGTTGGCGGAAAATGTCCATATTTCATCCTCAATCTACGTTGAGGCTAATAAATCCTAAGGTTGCTAGAATCTGGACAGTTTAAGTCAGAGAAGATAAACCTTTTTAACACGCTTTCACAGACATTATAAAAGATGATGTAACTTTTTAATTTTTTTTTTCTTTTTTCTATTATACACACATAGTTTATTAGAGTAAAATTAAAAGGAGTTGTATAAAAGATTGTAATGTAATATAATAATCAAAAGATATTCTAGAACACTAAAATTATGTACTTACTTTTTAATAAATGCCAAAAGTTGTCGTTCCCCGAGATATAAGCTAACTCTGTACCAAATTTCATCAAAATCGGTTGAACGGTTGGACCGTGAAAAGCTAGCAGACAGACAGACGGACAGACTCACTGTCGCATTTATAATATTAGTATGGAGAGACAGCAATACTAGCATCGTATTTTTGTGTTGTTTTTCTGTCCACCAAAATGAGTGAATCTTATGGAGAAATTCGATGGCGGATGGCGACTTCGGCCATTGCTAGTTACCAACCTGCAGGCAAAGTGTAAGACTAAAGTCATCCATCTTATTGCGTCGGGGTTTAAAAATAACCCTTTGGTAAGAGCAGCGATTTAGCTTAGGGGGTGATTTATGAAGAATATAATTTCTAATCCACTATAAGTGCCCGCTGGCTCCGGCATCGTAATTGTTTAATTACTTAAGCTTGTCTCTTCTTACAATAAATTAGCAGCCATTGCTCTAAGTCCAATGACGTCATAAACGGTTACAAAGTAGAGTGAAGCCACTCTTCTTCGCAGAGTTACTCGTAAGAGAAAATTACGGTTTATTTTTATCTAGAACTGCAGTTAGTTTTCCTTAGAGAACACACATAGAGAACATTCAACCTAAAGAGTACGCATATACAAGTTTTTGCATGAAAACAAAATCGTAAAATATTGGCGGGGAACAGGGGAGAATGCGTGGTTGTGATTGGTGGACTCAAAAGTCACGTAATCAAGACAATGTGTGGAGTGAGGGTACCGAACGGGCGTGGGCCGACTTTTATGCTAAGCAACTGCCTAAGCTTGGCGAACGGGGGTGTCCGGCTACTATAGGCGTCTATAGGTGGTGGTCTGTGTTTGTTTAAAACATAAAACGTGAGTCACAAACACAAATCGTGAGTCGGAGAACGTCGGAAAGTCTGGCACTTTATACCTTCTAGCATGTGGACGTCCACAGTTGGACATATATGCTTTTCCTAGAGAACGCCACCACACCCGGTCCTCAGCAATCTTCATCCAGTCACTTCCCGCCAGGCTCTTTATATCGTCGCTCGGTTCATCGTGCTGGAAGGCGTCCCACACTACGCTTACTTATACGCGCTTTTACGCTTAAATACGCTTTTTTACTCTTATCAAGATTTAATTTTATTGTTAGTTTGCGATAACAACGTCGTAACAAGGTAAGGTGTATAGTGCTCTTCTCAGTTCTTCTTCTTCAGTTGTTCACCTCATCAAGTCACTTGCCGTCACTTTCTTGCTGGAGGGCGCTTCACAATCCACTCACTTGTATGATGTCTCCATTCTAGGAGTTTTCATATCCAACGTACATTATCTCTTTTCTTGCTTCTCTTAGTAGGTGATAAGAACGCGTCGATGTCTCGGGCCCGGAATTTACTTACCTGTAACAAATATCAAAACAAAACTTAGTAACATGATCAGCCCATCGCCGGGTCACTACTGACTACGGGTCTCCTCTCAGTAAAAGAAGGGTTTGGCTATAGTCCACCATGCTGGCCAAGTGCGAATTGCCACACTTCACACACCTTTGAGAACAATATGGAGAACTCTCAGGCATGCAAGTTTCCTCACGACGTTTTCCTTCACCGTTAAAGCAATTGATACCTATTTCATTTGTTTAAACGCATATTCCTAGCTCCGAAAAGTTAGATGTGCGTGCCTGGGATCGAACCCCTGACCTTCATAATAGTGACATAGAAATAATAGAAAACGTGACACTTTGGAAGATTTTGTCTCATATTGTATGAGGTACTGGGTTGTATTAGAATAGAATGAACTGTTTCAACTATTGTTAAATAGGTGCTATTATGCGGTGAATGAGTTCTTCGAGGATAATATTATTACCATGGTATAATTTCTGACTTTGTGACATTATAAAATTGTACCTAATCATTATTATGTATTTTGCTTGTAATTGTGTTTTGACTATTAATTTAATTTTTTTTTGTTTCATTGACTATTAAGTTATTATTTTAAAAATTGGTACTCAAAAATATTTGCACACTATTAATTTAGTAGAATGTTATGGCCTCTGATTATAGTGTAATTTCCATCTTTCTTGTACAAACATTCTTGCAAATAAATGATTATTTATTTATTTATTTATTTAATAGAATAGAATATGTTTTTATTCAAGTAGACTTTTTACAAGCGCTTTCGAATAGTCGGATAGTTTTAATTTACCAGATATTGATGCCAGCTATTGATTAATACAGGTTTTATGCGGGGCCGCTCTTTTTTTAAAAAAAGGAAATGGCCATGAAATGGCAGACATGTAGGTAGGCCAGGCTCCATACTAAAATATTCAAACCCCTTTCGTCATTTTAATATTGTTCGTAACCTGGAAGCACCCAATTTATTCTGAAAAGTGTATCAGAAAACGTCAAACGACAAATTAGCGTCATTAAAAACCTTTCAATATTGCCGAGTAATTCGTCAAATATTAGCTTAATTTCAACTCAGTCATGGTCGTGATGTGACGTATCTGTCTACGCCAGCCACTTATTTAATCTTCCCTGATATTTTATGCATGATTTATGGTATAATTACTTAGATCCACTTCGAACTATTTTGAACTCTACGCTGCTGTGCTAAGGGTGTTATTAATTGAAAATTAATTAAGTTATCCAATTGGCTTCCTTTTGTTGAGGAGTTTTGATTTGGTGGCAGTTGAAAGGCGCTTTTCCATTTGGAAAACGGAAGGATGTGGTGATGACATCATCTCATAAAAGATAAAGTTATTGCTAATATTAATGCAGCGCTAGAAAGGGAATTTACCCAAAATAACTGTTAAGGATTTAGCATTTTTTATCTCCTCCCATGCCTTGCCTTTTTAACATACTTTTAACATTGACTGAACTGATTGCATTCATTTTTAGGGTTCCGTACCTCAAAAGGAAAAACGGAACCCTTATAGGATCACTTTGTTGTCTGTCTGTCTGTCAAGAAACCTACAGGATACTTCCCGTTGACCTATAGAATCATGAAATTTGGCAGGAAACCGTGAATTTGTTGTTACATCACAAGAAAAAAAATTAAAATGTGTTCATGAACAAATATTGCTATTTTTGACTTTCAAAGTAAGATTGCTATACCAAGTGGGGTATCTGTTTTAGAATGCACAGGTAAATCACTTTTTTTTTTAAAAGAATATTAGCCTTGTTAAATGACTAATATTCCCCTGTCCTCTCCAACTAAGCGTCAGGCTTGTGCTAGGAGTATGTACGTATTGATAAAATACGACTGTAGTACGGAACGCTCGGTGCACGAGTCAAATTCACACTTGGGCGGTTTTTATTTCCTACCATGCCTGTGTTCCCTTTTTTTACAAACTTTTGACATTGATTGAACTTATTGCACTCCGGATTAAGAATTTAGAATCGATTGCATTTTTAAACTTTTTACTCATTACCTAGTAAGAAATCTAATATTAGCGGTCCTAATTCTAATTCAAAAAACTAATCCTAGCCAAGAAATAGGAATAAATCAAAATAATGAATCGTACACCGCTAACATTTCGAGAGCTGATCCCACGAAAAAAAACCTTTCTAGGGAAATGCTTTTAATCAAACGAGAAGGAAAATTTATTGGTAGTCAGCTGCTAACGCAGACGACCACTTTTTGTTTGAGACCGATTTTTGACCGACAACGGCCATATTAATTTAGAAGCGGTGTCCAATTTTACGTCAACTTAACGCAGTGTGGCGGTCTGCGTTAGTGCATGCTTAATCGTAGGTAAGTTTTGGCGAAAATTCGGATCGAGGCGATGAGAATTGGTCATACTATGAGTTTTGTGTGACCGTTTTAATTTATGGGACGTCTGCGTTAAAATCTTCTTGAACTATATAAATTATAGCTTAGGTTACCTAGCTACTAAGTATCAGAAAATTGAGGTTACCTAATAAAATATGATATCAACAATTGTATTTATGGGTTAATTTACTCCATTTTTCTGTTAAAGTCACAACTATAGGCTGCGTTCCACGCCGGCACAGCCAGCTGGTTATACTTTACAATGAGTCTTTCTAAAGTTCTATTTTCGCTAGCCTTTTACGGACCAACCCTTATCGATAGTCTGCGATAGACGTTATCCTTTCAGCGCGAGATATAACAAAGCTTCCTCGAGCGCCGACAACAAGGTCGTTTATAAGCGACGCTGGAACAATCGAGCATCAATCACTATCTTGATTCCATCATCGACTTCCGAATGATCGACGATTATGTGTTATGGATAGTCAAGTGAAGTTCTTCTAGGTCTTTTTATAGGTCTGATTCTCTTTGTTACTGCAGGAATGACATACCTACTCTACAAAGGATTTAGAGAAAAAATGTGATATTTTGGTTGTCGTCTGTAGGTCGATTTATCCCGGATATTCAAAGACTTCAAAAAACCTGGATCCGTGCAGGCAAAGTCGTGGGCATCAGAAAAGCTTAGTATATCGCGACGAGCGGGACCGAAAATGAGTGTATTTTGATAGAAGTTACTAAAAATAAAACACGAAATTCACATAAACTTATACTTACTTTTCATTTTAGACAGCTGACATCCAGCCCTCAAGTCCTCACACGTAACAAAACAGACGTCCTGTCTTACAAATATAGGCAGCATTTATTGGGAAGCATTACATTTATAGTCAAGTATACAAAATAAATACCAATACTGTAGCAAAGTAATATTTTCTGTAATAACAATGATCGTTGGATTTTATTTTTGGTAAAGGGAGCATGTTATAGGAATCGTGGAAAAAAGTCCCTCTTGTACCGTTGTTTGCTTCAAACAAATTGGGCTTCCCTGAAATTTAATAAAATAGCACTTTTCTCTTCGATAATAAGTAACTAGGTAATCACAGATTAGTAGGGTATTCTTGAAGTAATGTTCGCGACTGAAAGCAATCTCAACAGAGCCTAACAAAGTCTGAATAGTTCAATTTCAAATAGTTAAAATATTTATCGTATTCTAAAACGACGAGCTGTGATAGCCTAGTGGTTAAGACGTCTGCCTTCTAATCGGAGGTCGGGGGTTCGATCCCGGGCACGCACCTTAACTTTTCGGAGTTATGTACGTTTTAAGTAATTAAATATCACATGCTTTAACGGTGAAGGATAACATCGTGAGGAAACCTGCATGCCTAAGAGTTCTCCATAATGTAACTACTCAAAGGTGTGTGAAGTCTACCATTCCGCACATGGTCAGCGTGGTAGACTATGGCCAAAAACCCTTCTCACTCTGAGAGGAAACCCGTGCTCTGTAGTGAGCCGGTGATGGGTTGATCATGATGATGATTCTAAAACGGCGTATTTTCCAATCCTGCGCGGAAATAGCTCTACGTGGGTAAAATACGATAATAAGTTCGCACATAATGAGACTACTAATAAGACTAAGATAGAAACGAAAAAATTGGGCAAATTAGTCCTATTCTAAAATGACAGCATCTTAATATTTTCCGATCCCGTGCGGAAATAACTCTACGTGAGTAAAAATACGAAAACAAGTTCTTACTTAATGAGTCTCTACAAAAGACTAATATGGAAACGAAAAAAATTGGGCAAATTAGTGTTATACAAAGAGCTTTGTGGAATAATACATATTTTCCGTCGTTCTAATGATAAAAGCAAACCATGCGCCCTGTTAACATTGTCATTTTATTCTAAGAGCCCAAGGGAAATTCCGAGGAGGTGCTTGATCAAAGTAAAAAAATTGTGACTAATAATAAATAATTGTAAGTATGTCAAACTAGACCTGTAAACTAATATTCTGTGGCGGATTCATGACTTAAGTATTAGAAATCAACTTTAAATCCGTTGTACAATACCTACTAATTACATACTAGTATTTGTATTCAATTTCCAAGACATAAAAACTCCAAATATAAAGATTTGAAAATATTTTCCCCATAAATAAATGACCTGATGCTCATATGACTTATTCCACGTAGATTTAGGTTTTCAAAGAGCACGTTTCTTAGTGAGGTCTACGTTAGTTGTTAACGTATTTGAGATTTTGCATATATAAACAGAACCTACATTTGAACAAAGTAGGTACATGATCCAACGCTGGTTTGTGCTTTAGTATTTCAATATACCTACTCAGTGTCAGTAAAAAAACCTCGACGCTTAGCTTTTGTTAAGCGCCTCCTTAGAAAATTCCACGATCTCTCAGACCATTTCAGCAGTCATAAAAGGAGAATGAGCAAGACACAAGAGAATTTCCCTTCCAAATGAGCCGTTCGTCCCAAGCAAATAAAACTTTATTCGCGTCGTTTTAGAACCGTCCAATTATGGACGGTATGAAATGGAAACATTTATTATTAATGTAGGCTAATTAGGTTAATACAGGCTGTTCCTTTTTAACAAATGATCTTTGTATGTAGTCCGTAGAGATACGTGAAGGGAGTCTTTAGGGATGTGTAGGAAATAAGGAAGATATAGACACACGTAAACGTGTACCTACCTACCTGCCTTAATGGGTTTGTTTATGCAGTCTGTAGGTAAACTCTGTAGGTAGGTAAGGGAACCCCGCCATCCCCTTCGTGGTTATTTCTTTTTAACCGACTTCAAAAAAAGGAGGAGGTTCTCAATTCATCGGAATCTTTTTTTTTTTTAAAGAACCCAGAAAAAGTAGCCCCGTGAAGCGGCCCTCCTCCTGGCCTCCGTTGCATAGTGGAGGGTCTCTTCCCTTCCCTCACTTGAAATTCTCGCTTTGTAAAATCGCAAATTTGGAAAAGGGTAGGTACAATTTAATTTATTTTAGTTTTAATTTAATTTTGTTTTTTTAGGGTTCCGTAGGTACCTCAAAAGGAAAAACGGAACCCTTATAGGATCACATCGTTGTCTGTCTGTCTGTCTGTCTGTCTGTCTGTCTGTCTGTCTGTCAAGAAACCTACACGGTACTTCCCGTTGACCTAGAATCATGAAATTTGGCAGGTAGGTAGATCTTATAGATGACATTTGGGGAAAAATCTGAAAACCGTGAATTTAGGGTTAGATCACACTAAAAAAAATTAAATTGTGGTCATGAACTAATAATTAGTATTTTTAATTTTCGAAGTAAGTAACTACATCATCGTATCAAGTAAGTATCATTTGAAAGGTCTTCACCTGTGCATTCTAAAACAGATTTTTATTTATTTTTATGCATCATAGTTTTAGAATTATCGTAGAAAATGTCGAAAAAATACGACTGTAGTACGGAACCCTCAATGCGCGAGCGTGACTCGCACTTGGCCGGTTTTTTTAGATTTAATAGAATTAAAAAAAAATTAAATGCTCACCAATAATTATTAGACTCTACGACTAAGTACAAAGTAAAATATGTTAACTTCAAAAAAAATAAACCCACACTTTAGGCACCGAAGTGCCTAAAGATCGACGCTTTAAGTTCCAAAATAATTATATACTCACAGTTATATACTTATTAGAATAATTGTACGTGTTGTATTCATATTCTTTTTGCCTACAAAAATTGAGCATTTATTCATTTTGGCACGTATTTCGAATTTTTTGGTAGTAAAATAGTTGCTTTACTGGTAGGCGTTTAAACACAAGTCTTTTAAAAACCTAAATCCATGCGGACAAAGTCGCGGGCATCATCTAGTCTCTATATATAAAAATGAATCGCTAAATGTGTTGCTGATCGCAAATCTCGAGAACAGCTGAACCGATTTCGCTATTTTTTTTTAATAATATTCCTTGAAGTACGAGGGTACGTAAGAACTTACGTAGAGAAAAATTTAAAAAATTGTAAGTATTAAAAAGCTAAAAAAAATAAAGAATCGACTGTTACGCGGTACGAACTTCGCCGGGTCAGCTAGTGATCAATAATTGTAACTCTGACAAACTTCTGCAAGTAGGTAGTTAAAGTTACAAGTATTGTCTGAATTATTCATCGAGCGAATACTTAAATGATGAGATAACCTCTTAGTTGAAACAGTATCCTTTTGTGGGTTGGAGCTGGAAGTTTGCTTAAGTTTTGATACAGATACGTTGAAGTAAGCCGAAGTTTGTAACCTTTGGGAAAGGTATGTTTAGTGAGTAATAACAGGTAGGTAACTACGTATTTAAACTAATTTGTTCAAATACCTAGAAATCCTAGCAAGCTATCACGAAACAAAGTAAATATAGTTTTTCTATCTCACCAAATATAATATGATTATTTTTGCTCAAACGTTCTAAATCATAGCACACTGTACAATAATACGATACAGAGGTTCTTGAAAATCCCGTTGGAACTCTTTTCCGAGATAAAAGTAACGTAGTCTGTGTATTAAGTCAGGGTATATGTTAAAAAAAATATACACTCATAACACACTCATACGAACTTTCAGCTTTTTATGATAATTGATATGTGTGATATTAGGATTAGAATAGATACACTTGCAAGCTGATCAATCGACTCATATTCTATAGCCACACGAGTAGAATCTACTCACGTGTTATGTGATAAAAGAAACGCAGTTATCCATGACCTATATACAGTGGCGTGCAGGTCATAGAGGCATAAATGCACTGCTTACCCCAGTTGTAATAGCTCAATGCTTATTTTTCATTATGACCTGCCAGTGAACAGGTTCCTACTTAACTAGTGCCTACCCTGACTTGAAACCCTGTGCACGCCACTGCCTATATAATCATGGATACTTACATATCTGTGCTAGTTTTCAGAAAGGTCTCCGTAAAGTGCGCAATCATCTTCAACCCTCAACAGTGTAATATTGCGGCGCTAACGTAACATTGTGGAAACTACAAGGATTTTCTCAACAACGCCACATACTTTGCACAGCAATTGCAGTCGTACTTCAGGCTTTATGCAGACTTTATGGTATGAACAACTGATGGATATTAATGCGTGTGTTACTTTTGCAGTGCAGTTATGTGTTGTGTAGGAGACACAATAAGAAGATTTATTTTATAAATACACATGTTTATTGTTATTATTACAGCACTGTATGTCGTCACTTGTCTTCCATAGGGACGGATTTAAAACATGAGGCGACACGCAATCCCGTAGTCTACGATATCCAAACAGATTACTAACTAAGGGTGGACGGATAAAAGAGATTTAGATCCTGTAAGATAAAGTATTTAAAGTTATCAATAAAATATAACAACTGTTATTGATAGAGACATACCTATCAACATTGAGAGATATAAATGTTCTTTCCTTTTTAATTGTTCTTTGAAAACTTCAGTTACAGAGGCCCAAGTTTGTTTGATATTTTCTTAAGTTAAATTAATATGTCACTGGCGAAGTCCGCAGGCTGTGCAAACTCGAAACTTTCCATGCAGAGTTCACTTTTGGCAAAGATAGCGTGGAGTTAGGCTGACCCTTTATTATTTGTTTTTAATAAAAAATAATCCTTCACCGACCACAGCTGTGTCGACATTTTGATAAACTGTTTCCTTGTCCAACATGGGTCCAAGAAAATTGTCAGTTCCCGGGCAGCAAGTATACAGAGATTTTGGCCCAAAAGATCAACACTACTCATACCTATACAAATAAGCATATTTACACAAGATCATTTTTGGTGTTGCCATGGATCAACGTAAGTAATATAATTAAGCAATTCTAACTATCAAAATAATTTTACATACATATCAAAAATTGCGGGCTGGCAGGAATTGAACCCGCGTCTCCTGGGATCACACCCGACGCTCTGACCACTAAGCTACGGTTCGCTTGCTGCCAGTGACGAAATTTGTGATATATGTATGTTCACTCAATACTGAAGCGACTGTTAATGCCATCTAGTAGCGACACTTTGCAACTAGTGAGTCACCCGCTCACTGCAATAAAACTAGTTTTTTCTGGCGACTTCGTTCAGTTAGACAGTTTAGACTTTGCTCAAACTGTGAATATAGACCGTAACATTCATATACTACTGTTTCGAGAAAACCGTAGGCGACGGCAAACGGGAAACTTCTTAATTACTCGCCGATTGAACAGAATGATATAGGAAATTAATGAAATTAATTACTGCTCGCGGCAGTTTCCGTTCAAATTATTATTAATTAGATAGATAAAACGTAAAAGGTTAAAGGTAATTGAATTTATTTCGTGGTTCAACAACATAAAACACCTAATGTATATAATATTAGAGTAGCTAGTTAGAGCCTCAATAGCTCAACCGGTAAAGGAGTGGACTGAAAGCCGAAAGGTCGACGGTTCAAACCCCGCCCGTTGCACTACTGTCGTACCTACTCCTAGCACAAGCCTGACGCTTAGTTGGAGAGGAAAGGGAATATTAGTCATTTAACATGGCTAATATTCTTTAAAAAAAATAAAATTATTAGGTCTTATATTTTACATTATACTAGCTGATGCCCGCGACTTTGTCCGCGTGGAATTAGGTTATTTAAAAATCCCGTGGGAACTCTTTGATTTTCCGGCATAAAAAGTAGCCTATGAGGTCTTTACATTTATATCCATACAAAAAATCACGTCAATCCGTTGCACCGTTGCGACGTGATTGAAGGACAAACCAACAAACAAACACACTTTCTCATTTATAATAAGGGTACTGATGCTCTGATAAAACTTAAATACTCTTTGATTCTGAACTCGTACTATCTAACACACCTAGAGTCTCCTTTCACCAATGGTTGCTTGGTAGAGATTGCTCTGAGCAATAAAGCCGCCTTCGCATACAATTGTTTTTAGTTTTTTGTTTCTTGGTTTTTTTGTCATGTTTATCTAATATTTTGTATGCAATAAAGTATTTCTATCTATCTATCGTATTGATAGTTGATACGGAAAGAATTAGAAGGTGGATAGATAAATTTGTAGATTAATGATCTATTCTGCCTATGATAGATTCAACTTGCAGCAAGGCAGTTTTTCAGTCAGTCGTGAACACGATTCATGTCACTAGCTCGAAATATCGACACTTGATAGGTACACTACTTTTAAACATTATATTAAGTATACATTTGTATTGTTGATGATGCCTGCGACAACTTTCGCGTGAATTTAAGTTTTTAGGTAGCTATTATGACGTAGAATTCCGCTAAGAAAGAATTTTTAAAAATACAACCCCTAAGGGTGTAACATAGAGGTTTGAAACTTGTTTAGTCCACGTGAACAAAGTTGCAGGAATAAGCTAGTCTAAATATATATAAAAAAGGTGATTGACTGACTGACTGACTGATCTATCAACGCACAGGTCAAACTACTGGACAGATCGGGCTGAAATTTGGCATGCAGATAGCTATTATGCAGCATGCAGGTAGGCATCCGCTTAGAAAGGATTTTTGAAAATTCAACCCCTAAGGGGGTGAAATAGGGGTTTGAAATGGGTGTAGTCCACGCGGTTGAAATCGCGAGCATACGCTAGTATATAAAAAAAAGGTGACTGACTGACTGATCTATCAACGCACAGCTCAAACTACTGGACGGATCGGGCTGAAATTTGGCATGCAGATAGCTATTATGACGTAGGCATCCGCTAAGAAAGGATTTTTGAAAATTCAACCCCTAAGGGGGTGAAATAGGGGTTTGAATTGTGTGTAGTCCACGCGGACAAAGTCGCGAGCATAAGCTAGTTCAATATAAAATGTACCGTAGTTACCGTATCAATTTAGAATTGTAAACAAACCTGTCACGAACAATTACCATCTTATCTCTGCGTACTGAATCAGTAGCAATTAGGAAGTTTCCCGTTCTACGTCGCTTACACTCGCTTAATTTAGAAGTAACATTTTGTTGGTATCAAATTAATTTGAAAAAATTCTCTGTCTGCGTCCTATTTATTTATTTTTATAAAGACGTTCTAGTATTGAGCATGACACGATTTCGAAATGAGTCTTGTAAAAGTTGTAAAAGCAGGCTTTAACAACTTTTACAAAACTCATTAACTGTAAACTCATTATTTTATTAATTGTATCTCATTAATTGTAAACTGAGGCCACACGATGCGTTTCTGGTGCGTTGCGGCGCCGCACCGCTGTGGATTTAAGTATTGAGCGCCACACATGCACTACACGTGCGGTGCGGTGCTGCACCACGTCGTAACGCACCGTGTGGCATGGTAGTATTACAGCGATTTTTATATAGGAAGACGCAGCGGTACCGCTGGCAAAAACGAAGACAGGTGATAGTACTGATGATTACTGAAAGATACCATTAAAAAAACCGCAAAAATATAAAACAAAATCTATTACTTTGTAAAAGTTTACGATATATTGCGAATAAAACATCTGAATGACGCCAGAGGTCAACGAACGTTACGTTAGTAGGTCACTCGGAGTAAATGCCGCGTCGTAGGCGGGACATTGACCCGAGTTTTGCACGCTATACATTGCGGGTTTGAAAAATTACAAAATCACTAAAACTACAAAATGAGGCAAAAGGTTATTGGTATTGGATTGTGTTTAGGTAGTATAACAATAACGCTAAGTTTTTGCTAGCGTTCTGGTTACATCCTGTACGTTATAATAGTATGTAGAGAGTAACGAGCGCAAATTCCAGTAGTATGTTTACGCTTTTACTCGCATCAACGAGTAAAGTGCAATTTGTAATTGAAATAAAAGGCTTTTGTGTACTACTGTGGTATTATGAAATATATATTCTATATTTTGTTTCAAAACTATGTCAGACAGTTAATTCCATAAATAAAACAAAACGAGCTCTGCTGTGTTATATCAAAGAACATACCCTAATTAGCGAACCATAATTACCGCTGCGAGTAGTTTCATACAATAACCGCACGCCCACTTGAATAAACTAAAGAATTTCAGGCATCATTTATTTTTTATTTAACCATCACAAACTGAATTTTGCAACTTAGTTATCATTATACATAATACCGAATATATTACGTATGTAAGAGTTAATATAGTTCTATAATAATATTTTTGCTTTCGGTACCATTCATATGATACCCCACTTGATATAGTTATCTTACTTTGGAAATTGAAAATACTAATATTATTAGTTCATGACCCGAATTTAATTTTTTTTGTGTGATGTAACCACAAATTCACGGTTTTCAGATTTTCCCCCGAATGTCAGCTATAAGGCCTACCTACCTGCCCATGATTCTAGCTCAACGGGAAGTACCCTGTAAGTTTCTTGACAGACCGACAGACAGACAGACAACACAGTGATCCTATAAGGGTTCCGTTTTTCGTTTTGAGGAACGGAACCCTAAAAATGGCTATCCGAAAATACCGCTCGATTTAAATCATTGAAGTTCGGATACCAGTAGATAGGGAGTGTGCAGTAGAATAACTAATAATAAGCCTCCAGCTAAAGCAGAGCAAAACCTCAGCACTTTCTCATTTATTACAGAGCACTCGGCTCTCGACGTCCAATAACTAACTTGAGAAACAATCTGGTTGCTCAAAGATAGAACGTCGCGTTTATTGATTAAGACTTGTCTTCGGGTTTTAAAATAAAACTGTCTAACTAATTTTAATTTAGGTACTTGGTGGAGATGTCCTATAAATCAATCAGGGGCCTAATAACAATGATACGAAGCGATTTGCCTCCTCGTTTTTATATCGAACTGCTAGGATATTGAACCCTCTTCCGGCATCAGTTTTCCTCTTCATCTATAGGTATACAATATAAAGGAAATCGGACTGACGGACAGATCTATCAATGCACAGCTCAAGCTAATAGACGGGTCGGGCTGAAATTTGGTACGCAGATAACTGTTATGACATAGACATCCTTAAAGAAAGGATTTTTGAAAATTCAACCCCTAAGGGCGTAAAATAGGGGTTTAAAATTTCTTTAGTCCACGCGGACGAAGTCGCGAGCTTAAGCTAGTTGTTTTTAATACAGGTATACCTTCAAGTCAAGAATGAATAGACATCATCTAGGCAAGTGCGCTAAATTTTAGCCTGCATCATAACTTGCCAGTAGGTCTTACTAGTCAAGATTGCAGCCAAGCGCTAGTCTTTAAATTAAAAAAAATAAGATAAAAAAATTGTCCGTGAAACAATAATTACAGAAGACCTGAGTAAAGATTCATAATATATTAACGTGGAACAAATAAAAATTCTCACACAGTGGTTTTGCCTTGTAAGAGTTCACCTTCTATTTCATGAAAAACAAAACACCCTTATTCCTAAATTGCGATTTGCGAGTTTGTTAGAACGCGTCAGATCTGCAACGTGTTCAGAGAGATAACGCTCGCAAAGCGCCGCCTAAGGATCGTAATTTAATTCACTCGACGGCTCAAGTAGGTACAGACAATTTGCTATAATATCTCAGCTGCTGATTTTCGCCTTCACGCTTTTTAGCTGCGAGCGGAAATGTAAAATATGTTGAGTTTATTAATTGAACTATACCATATCTGAAGAAAGAAGGTAGGTTACTTATAGCGATCTGTCTGATACGTAATCCCATACAAGTGATACACTCGTATTTATAAACAAGTAAAAGCCTTTGCTTGAGTAAAAGTAATTACTTAAGCAATGATTTTTATTTGATAGTTAAGTAAACGCTATTAGTAAGCAATGCTTTATGTTAGAATTCTTAGCCAAGTAATAGTCACCGTTTCCTTTACTTAAGAAGCGTCTATGGGTTATTTTCTATACGTTTCTTGTCAATTTTGAGGTTAATGTATTGATTTTGACGTAGGTACCTAAAAATTATTCCTAATTTTGTGATCTGTCTGAGTTGTGTGTGGTATTGTTACAAGTTACTTACGAACTTTGTTACATATAATAATGGAAGATATAGACAATTTATTTTCTCTGTTAGATAGTGTTGATAACGATGTATTGCGGGAAGTTGAAAATAGCATTAGAGTTCCTAAAATATACTTTCGTGATGTGAACCCATTCCTATTTTCCATTCATATTTTTGGATTATATTAAGGAAAAGGTCTTTCTCCAATGACGAAAAAGGTTTTTTCCGCTCAGATTCCGTATGAAAACTCATTTTTCAACTTATTACACAAATTTAAATAAAGCAATAATTTATTTTCCGTATATTATAGAATCGCAGACCAGGAACAACAATTTTGTAAACAATACAGACTATCCTAGTGTTAGTGACATGACGTTTAATTTCTGCTAAATGTTGGCCAAAATTTATACATAAAAAGTATTACTTTGGGTGACTTTTAAATTTAATATAAAGAAAATATGATATATATTTATAAGTTTTAGAATAAAAACATAACAAAACACTTAAAACTTTGTAAATTACAAAAATATGACGTTCTTTTATTTCATTTGCATTAGAACAAAACGCAACTAATTAGTATTGCCAGTTGGAATGAATGCTCAAGCAGCAAGTAATGCTTAATGCTTTACTTAGCTGAGTAAAGGACTTTACTTGTTTATAGAATAGAATTTCGATTTTAAGAATTCTAACTTGAAGTAATGGCTTAATTAAGAAATTACTTGAGCAAAAGTGATTACTTGTTTATAAATACGAGTGATAGAGTCCCAAATTTTATCTTAAATACATGTTTTCAAACAACATTCGAAATTCAATTCAGAAATGTATTCAAAAAAACATTCGAAATTCATTTAAAAAAAACATAGTTTCGTTTGTGATTGGTTGTTGCCTCAAAGTGGGCAGTGTCCACTGAGATTTTTGGTTCTATAATTTGTATAGGATTACGTAACAGAGAGAGCGCTAAGTATACTTACTACCTGGCGGAAATATCTACGAACCTCGCTGGAATTCCCCTCGCGCTTCCCCGCAACTCTCCTGTTTTCGTCTATCCAGTACCGGTGCCACTACGCCAGGTTCGTAGATATTTCCGCCGGCTAACTAATTTCTCTCCGCGGATGTGAATAGGGAAGTATTAGCATTTTTTTGTAAAAAAATAAAATAATAAACATCCGTTTTTACGGTCGACTGCCGTTTATTTGTTGTTAATATGGATTTTGGACCATAAAAAAGGGAATGTAAAATATGGCGGCCGTTTCGATACACGATACAATCGAAATGCTTCATACGGAGAGAATGGCTGGAAGTAATTGCTACGTAACGAGTAGGCAGGCGCTGTGTACAAAATCAAAGCATTCACGCCTCAATGAGACTCAGAATTATTGTCACGCCATCCATACACGGATATAATAATGTAGGTATAATGTGTAAAATTTAACTCCTCACGCGCCATTTTTAGTTTTTGTGAAAAATTTCATGTTAAAAGTACGATTTTAGTCCTTACTAGCTTATGCTCGCGACTACGTCCGCGTGGACTTCACAAATTTCAAACCCTAACTTGACCCCCTTAGGGGTTGAATTTTCAAAAATCCTTTCTTAGCGGATGCCTGCGGCATAACAGCTGCATGTAAAATTTCAGCACGATCCGTCCAGTAGTTTGAGCTGTGCGTTGATAGATCAGTTAGTCAGTCAGTCAGTCACCTTTTCCTTTTATATATTAAAATTAGTGTAAATTGCAAAATTTCGCGCTTCTAACTTCAAAACTGACAGAGTTTCATACAAACTTCAAACCCCTATTTTACCTCTTTAGGGGTTGAATTTTCAAAAATTCTTTCTTAGCGGATGCCTACGTCATAATAGCTATCTGAATGCCAACTTTCAGCGCGATCCGTTCAGTAGTTTGAGCTGAGCGTTGATAGATCAGTCACTCAGTCACTAAGTCAGTCAGTCAGTCAATCAGTCAGTCAGTCAGTCAGTCAGTCAGTCAGTCAGTCGCCTTTTCCTTTTATAGGTATATTTAGATTGGATAATGCGTGCGAACGCGCGCCCATCGACACGCGGCAGCCCTCGGAATTGGCCCGCCCAGACGCGTCCCGCCGGGTGCTTGTAGCTTTATAGGTACCTAAAATGCGAAGTGCGCCTGGCTTGCTATAAAGGTGGGAAATGAATGTCATTAACTTCCGTATTTCAGTAACGGCGGGGTCACAGCGGAAGAAATTTTTCATTTCACTCGAAACGTAAGACAACAGTGAAAGTGAGAACGAAATGAATGCCATCTGAGATGGAGTGAGCTAATTTAAATTTACGAAATTTCTGACATTTTTATGTTTGCAGCAGGGAAAAATGACAACCTTGTTTTTTTTAACTCTATTATGACAAGTTAGCCCTTGACTGCGATTTTATTTTAATTAATTACTAGCTGATGCCCGCAACTTTGTCCGCGTGGATACCGCGTGATTTTTCGATATCCCGTGGGAACTCTTTGATTTTCCGAGATAAAACGTAGCATATGTGTTAATCCAGGGTATAATTTATCTCCATTCCAAATTTCATCCAAATCCGTTCAGCCGTTTTTGCGTGATTGAGTAACGTTCAAACATCCAAACATCCAAAAATCCACACTTTCACATTTATAATATTAATTAGGATTATTAAACATGTGCACGCACAATAGCACACACACACATACACACTCACTCACACACACACAACCCAACTACTATGTTTGGGAAGGAACAAAATTGTTGTCCTAGTTCACTCCTAATAAAACAAACTTGTACAGTACGTAATTCCTCGCGACCTAGATTAATTAACATAATGTTACCGCATTTTAAATAAAAAACACGTGGGTATTTTACGGCCATGTTACTTATCTCTACGGAAGGCCGCAGTTCGGAATAAAATCGCAGATTTTCGCACTTGGTTCACCCTAATGAAGCGTACAAGTGTATGCATTTGCGTAGGGCTGAAACATATTATTTTTTATTTTCGAGTGAGAAGTATTAAGTCGGAATTTATGTTTTGGATACATTTTTAAACTGATTTACTCACACTAGAATCAACATTATCTGCGATGGCAGCTTGGCACTACCTCCGATCCAAAGGAAAGACAACCTTAAGACCGGGAAGTATAAGCGGGCGGAAATATCTGAGAACCTAGCTTAGTGTCATCATACAACGCGCTCGCGTTGGCACCGGTACTGGATAGGCGCAAACGGGCGAGCTGCGGGGAAGCGCGAGGGGAAGCTCATTCCAGCAAGGTGCGTAGATATTTCCGCCACGTTATAGCTAGATTTCAACTCAGATAACAGGAAGGGCTATTTTATTTATCTATTTATTTTTATGTACCAAAATTGTAGTTACAAACCAACCCACCATTCCTATTTTATTATACTGTACTATATTATATTGTAGCCTATATTCAACATTGGGCATCTACCGACTGACAATATTATGATGATGGGTGATATTATAATGTTTGTGTGTACAACCCTGTTTAAAATTTATCATTGACATGACGGCAGTGCACCAGCGGGGCCATATGATGAAAACCGCATTCTGATTGAATACAAAATTTGTGCCGTATTTAAATTCCAATTTGTATTTATCGGACAAAGCTGTCATAAATATTGAATTGGCTTCAACATACGAGTACAGTGACATATCAAACATATTTGTTGGAGTGAACTTTGATCGTTATTAATTCAGGTTAGGAAAAACACCTATCTATACCAAGAATTAAAATTGAAGTGTCTGTCTGTAATTTCGAAATAACTATCTCATATAAGGCTCAAATGGTTATCTAAACTGTATCATAACCGAATCACACGTCTTTACAAATTTTGTCTGCCTGTCTGTATGCTTGAACGGGCTAATCTCTGGAACGGCTGTACCTATTTTGACGGGACTTTCACAAAAAAGTAGAGGATTGACTAAGGAGTAACACAGGCTACTTTTAATCGACTTTCATAAAAAGAGGTGTTGTGTTTTTTTAACTATATACACCGAAATCCCCGAGATTTCTGAACCGATTTGCGTTTTTTTTTGAAAAACAAACCAACAAACAAACATACTTTCGCATGAGAAGTGATTAATGAAATACTCGTATCAGCGCGTTCAACCCTATTTGAAATGCTCGCATGACACTCGACAAAGCTTCGCAATGCCGGTGGAAACCACATAATAATTGAATGCAAAATTCATTTCACGGCGTTCAAATTTGAACCGTGCACATCGCATTGGCCGCCGTTCAAACCGAAAGCCATGGTGGTATTATCGTGATTGCATGGATCAGAGTATATCATGCTAGGTTTAACTCGAAATTATGTCCGCTTTGAACTTCAATATCTCATTGCACATGCACTTCTAAAATCGATCCAGAGTGTAACTTTGGCATAAATCTGTCATTGGTCAGGCAAAACGATTTTGGCAGATTAACGTAGATACCTGTAGTACGCGACAGGTGGATCTGGCAATGGAGGTGGAGACGCCACCCACACAGCTCCTGTGCTAACCCAGTGCGGGCGAGCTTGGGTGACGTGCGGGTGTGCGGGGAGTCCCCCCACCTCATACCCCGATTGCCATCTCGACCTGTCGCTTGTGTCAATTACTCTTGTGTCACATTTTTATTAACTTGAAAACACTCAGCATTGATATGCGTTGTCACAACTAGGCCACACGTCCCTCAAAAAGAAAATTATTACCTAATATATAAGAGGAAAAGGTGACTGACTGTCTGACTGACTGATCTATCAACGCACAGCTCAAACTACTGGACGGATCGGGCTGAAATTTGGCACGCAGATAGCTATTGTGACGTAGGCATCTAAAGAGGTGAAATAGGGGTTTGAAATTTGTGTAGTCCACGCGGACTAAGTCGCAAGCATAAGCTAGTTTCCTTATGAAATTGAAGTACTTATTTAAAGCTTTATCTACCTCTTATCTAAATAAAATCAGTACTTTGATTCTTTGATCGTTGTTTATAATTTGGTGTACAATAAAATTTTCATTTCATTTCACTAAAGAGTGGACAATCAAAATGAAATAGGTACCTATCTTAAAAGGCAATTTTCGCAGTCATCAACTTGAATACCTTTTAGATGTGACGAAACAGGAGCAGTTAACGTCTATTCAGGTGGTTACAGTGGAAAGCGACGACAGAAAGTCGTAATTTAATTCACACCAACGCTGTAAGTACAGGCAATTTGGTATATCTCAGTCAATTTTCGCGTTTACGATTTCCGTGTGCTTAGTATGAGATTTTATATCTCACGACTAAATACGTGAGTAGGTATAGCCACAGAAGATAATATAGCTAAGTAACTTATACCCATTATGTAAACACTTCTTATAATTTTTCATGTACCTTAATTTTGTTCTCAATTAATTACGTAAGCTATACTTACAGGTGTAATCGCGGACTAATAAACATGAACTGCCTTGTTTTAACGCTCATGTTCGTCCAAAAAACTCACAGCCAGTAGTACAACATTTTACGTCTCACCAAACCAAACCAAATTCGAGAGTCGAAATACTTCCGCGTTACAGTAAACTGGATCTTAAGTGCCTTGTTTTAAAGCTCAAGTTTGTCTACACTTCTACAGCCAGCGCTCCAAGCGGAAACATTGCGAAATTAAAATCAGTGGCATTGAATATTTGACTTCAATTCAAGGCTGTTTAGGTCCATTTTACTGTAACGCGGACGGAAGTATTTCGACTCTCGAATTTGGTTTGGTTTGGTGAGACGTAAAATCTTGTACTACGGGTACAGGGCTCCAAGCGGAAACGGTATAGTCGGTCCTACTGAATTTTTGACTTTAAATCAAGGCAATTTATCTCTATTTTACTTTGACGTCATTGTGCTTTGACGTTCGAATTCTATCAACTATGTGAGATAGAAAATATCATACTGGTCATAGACTGGATATCTATAAGAAAACTTGCTTATGATCGCGACTTCGTCCGCGTGGACTATACGGTTAAAGAACTTTATTCTCACTAAGAATTAAATTCCTACCTACGTCATAACAGCTATCTGCATGCCAAATTTCAGCCCGATCCGTCCAGTAGTTTGAGCTGTGCGTTGATAGATCAGTCAGTCAATCAGTCAGTCACCTTTTCCTTTTATAATATACTAGCTAATGCTCGCGACTTCGTCAGCGTGGACTACACAAATTTTCAAACCCCTATTTCATCACCTTAGGGGTTGAATTTTCAAAAATCCTTTCTTAGCGGATGCCTACAAAATAATATCTATCTGCATGCCAAATTTCAGCCCGATTCGTCCAGTAGTTTGAGCTGTGCGTTGATAGATCAGTCAGTCAGTCAGTCAGTCAGTCAGTCACCTTTTCGTTTTATATATTTAGATTTAGATGACCCTTATTTTTATGAAAATCGTGTGAACTTAGAGTATTTTAAGTTAAGGCCAGGCTGGTAAAATATGATATTATTTCAGATTGACGGAAACGCTTTTTATAACAACAAAAAATTTCGGCACTCGACATTTTGCAACAAAAGTAAAGCGGATGCTTAATGCCTATTTGTATTACCTGAAGCGCAAAGTGCTCAGGGTCAACAACTTGATTCATTCAAAAGCACGTAAACCGCAAGCTCGGATTTTTAAACCTGTTTCAATCCCTCGAAAAACGGAAATGTTTATACTTTGGTTAATATTTCAAGAGAAACTGCCCACCGCTGAGAGTCGGCCACGGTTTTGACGTGAAAGCGGTGAACGCTTACTGAAATTGTGGGTAAATGAAAATAAATGAATGGCGTAGAAATTATTTACCAGAAGATGATGCCCGCGAATACGTCTGCATGGATTTACATTTTTTTTGAATAGCGTGGAAATTTTATGATTGGCTATGTTTTTAACTTTTTAGTAGCCTATGTCTGAGTCCGGGATGAAATTTATGTCTGTACCAAACAGATGAGGCCTACGACTTTGTCCATGTAGATGTTTGGTTTGGATGTAGGGTTCTTAAAAATCCTGTGGAAAGTCTTTGATTTTCCGGAACAATAAGTATAAACTATGCGCGTCCCCGGGATGCAAGATATGTCTGTACCGAATTTGAAATGAACTTTTATCTATTTACTAGCTGATGCCCGCGACTTCGTCCGCGTGGAATAAGGTTTTTTAAAATCCCATGAGAACTCTTTGATTTTCCGGGATAAAAAGTAGCCTATGTCACTCTCCAGGTCTTTATCTATACCCATGCAAAAAACCACGTCAATCCGTTGCACCGTTGCGACGTGATTGAAGGACAAACCAACAAACCAACAAAGAAACACACTTTCGCATTTATAATAAGGGTACTGATGAAAAAGCTCTGCATTAGTCCGTAGTAGAAAGTCTATATACTTTACGAATTGCTTGCAATTCCTTATTTACAGAACAATCCAACCTTTTCAATTTGGAAGACAAACAAAAGATACTTGACTTTCATTAACGATCCAAAAGAGTTGGTAGAGCGTCGTTTGAAAAAAATCATAAAAAATCTTTGAGGTCTTTCTCCTAAGTTATTATATCAAATTATAATGAAGGATAAATGTAATGAGGATGAAAAATGAGGGGCAATTTTCTTAAACCTCGAGTTAATTTCGGGAACTTGTTTCAAGTGCCACCACAATTCAAATTGAGTTTTGTGTTTAAGTTCCTGTTAAGGGTAATTAATGACTATGGCTTGTAGAACTTGGCCTCAGCTTAAATATTTCCATGCAAAAAGGGGTTTATAAAATCTTATTCGAGTTAAAATGAGAGATTTTTCGGCGCTGCCGTTTGACAAATTCTCTCAAGGCTACCAACGTCCGTTTTTAATTTCCGGTGGGGTCTAATTATTTTGTTGAAAATCGACATTAAGGAATAATTTGAGCTCCTAACAAACTGCCTTTAGGCTGTCTTTCTACCAAAGATATGCGGGTAGTGTAGCTAAGCGGTGAGCTATACGAATACGATGTGTCTATTTCTACCAAAGCTAAATGATGTAGCAGAGCGGGTAAGATGTGCTATCAAAATGCGCTTTGTTTGTGTGAAGCCTGTGAAGTAACTGTGCGAGAAAGCTGCACGATGGCAGTTAAAGTATACGTTATTGAGCACGCTTCATACTTCCCATAGCTGGTGTCCATAGCTCGCATCCCTTGCTTCAACTAGTATGTAAGAAACATGGCTTCGTTAAACCCCTTTCTAGCTGAGCTAAGCTAAGCTGTACTACGAAAATCAAGCGATAATATTGGTATGTTTGACACACATCCGTAGCTTAGTAACGTAGTACATTTCTGATGGAAAAGCAGCCTTAGCACATGAGTTCTACTCGTGTGGCCTTAGGCAGTTAGCTACAAGCTATCTAAGTGCTTAATTAGTTTCCGCTCGCAATGATATCCTAGGTTTGATATCCGTGTGGGTCAAAATATCAAATCATGATTATTTGCGAAACTCATAATCTTGCTCATATAGTTAAAATATTTATCTTGATTGGTCAGATGTTTCTTTCGCTCCTCTTAAAAAAAATGAAAATGATAAAAAAGACTTAAAACTGTCGTGAGTGATTTTCATTATAAATGTAGAAGAAAACCGGCTTTACTCACTCATTTTACACTACGGGATATTTTAATATTTATTATAGTCTGGACAAAATAGACTAGAAATAGAACTAAAAATTGGTACGAATGTTGGGAACACTAATATTGACCGGACTATACTAATATAATTTATATCCCGTAGTGTGAAATGAGCTTAAATGCCTGATACACGGTATCGTTAAGATTCCAAGTGATTGAATAAATTATATGATTTTTTTGGAAAATATTTTTTTGATTATTTAATAAGTACCTATGCAGTTGGTGACAGATTTCTATAACTAGGTAGGTACTAAGTAAACATCTTTATAACTCTTAGTTTAGAATGGCTGTGAAACACAGACAGGCTGAAAACGGACTGGACAAACCCTAAAAACGTAATGAAAATAACCTTTAAAGGATTTTAACAAGTTTAAAAGGCCGTTAGTTGGTTTCCGTGCTGTTAAATGAATTATACCGTTCCCTGAACAATTTACGCTCCAGGTGATAGGAAGCTGTGGCCGTTTCAGGGTTCTGTATTTCTTTTTCTATTTTTGTTGCGGTTTAATTTATTTCATCTGGTGTGGAGGTTTATATGTGACGCTATCTCACAATCACAGATTGATTGATACAGATATTATGCAACTACCGTGGTCCTTATCTACCGTGGCCTCTCGCTCAAACAGAGGTACTTATGAAATGTTATTCCTTCTATTTCATGTTTGTTACGGCTATTGTAGCCTAGTATTCTGCAACCCACCACTGCACAATAACTTCAAAAAGATTTTTTTTTTAATTTTCAAAACAAATCAATTATTTCTTACTTAAAAATACTTGAGTCAACATAACCTCACTTCACCTTATAAGATCTCACGTACAAACTATATCTTGACAAACAAAAAAGTGACTACGGTGATAAGGACAAAAAAACCGGCCAAGTGCGAGTCAGACTCGCGCACCGAGGGTTCCGTACTACAGTCAATCAAATTAATTCAGTCAAAATAATTTGAAAGTTTGGATTTAATACAAGCTGCCATCCAGGTTAGCCCGCTTCCATCTTTGATGGCATCATCACTTACCACCAGATCAGATTGCAGTCAAGGGCTAACTTGTGCCTGAATAAAAATAAAAACTAAAAGGTATAAAATTTTTGCTAAAGTAATAACTTTAAATGTAATTTAATAAAATAAAGTTAATTAATTTTTGGAAATATTAATGGACACAGCTTTCGATTACGAGTATTTATTGGTACTTTAATTCGAACAAATAGGATTATAACATGCGGTAAATATTACAGGTACCTAACCAGACGTATTCAGCTTTCATTAACATTATTATTTTATAAATTTTACGGCCTTTATAATAATTATTATCAATCAGCGGGTATAAATTATTACATTATCACACAAAATTTAATTTAAAACGTTGTAATGCAAAAAAATTTTGTTTGATTTCTGGTTACGTAATTTTTTTATGATCTATGTTTGTTAACTCGTTTTAACTCTGAGTCTGATGCCTAGATAACTCTCAGGGTGAAATCTATAGAACGCACTCTGACTTTGCTTAGACTTAAGATAGAGTTAAAACGAGACAGACCGTATATCGCTCACATAGCTCTGTCTCGTTTCAACGCAATCTTAAATCTGAGCAAAGTGAAAGTGCTCTCTATAGAAATAGATCTCACCCTGAGAGTTCTCAAGGTATAGATATTAGAGCTCAGCGTAACACACAGTAGGACTGAAAGACGCTACGTTAAGGCGGAGACCTGAGAAGCTTACTTTGACTTTGCTAGATTTAAGACACTGTTAAAAAGAAACAGAGTTAGTATCTGAAATTCATATTTTACCAAGTCAAAGGTACCTACTTATGCATAGGAATATACTTCATATGCAAAAGTCTAATAAGAAGTTTCGCTAGGATGCCGTGTTTATAGATAAGTTTAAAAACATGTTTATCAATTAAAAACAGATTTACTAAACCTTCTATCAAACCGCCTTATATTTTAAAGAGTTTACATACTTCATAAAAAGAGAAAAGAAAAGAAGAGAAAAGTATTTAGTTCCTCAGTCATGTCTCAAACAAACTTATAATATGGTCAACCGATAGAATATGTCCACTACTGGACATAGATCTTATGCTCCTGCCTGAATCTGTGATCCAATGGCACCCTGCGACTCGTCTGTCCACCTAATGGCGGATGCGGTTTCCCGTGCGAGGTCGCCATTTAGCACTTTGGGACCCCAATGTCGTCAACGAAAAATAGATTTTTTGTACTACCCCATCCATTGCCACTTCAGCTTCACAACCCGCCAAGCTATGTCGATTAATCTATAATAATATTAATATATAAATATATAATATATAATTATATTAATATAATTATAATCCTACGGATCTCCTCATTTCAGATTTGATCACGTAAATAAACTCCAAGCATAGCTCCAAGCATCTTTCTCAATTGCCCGCTAAGTAATTCTCAGCTTTCTTATGATACTTATTTTCCTACTTAATGTTTGTCTGTGAGACCAACCATAATCCATAATTAAATGCGATAGCATTGTGCTCGTGGAAACGATTATGCTTTGACCAGCTTTTATTTTAATAATAAAACCATAAATGTAACGTAATTCTGTAACCATCATGTAAACTCATGAAACACGTTTAATTCATTCAACAGCACGGAAACCACACCGAGTTTTAACCCAGTTTTCATTTGTCGACAAATAAAAACGTTTGCAAGGTTTAATATTACATGGCACTCCAACAACGAGAATCATGTAAGCGCTAGGGCGTGTGCCACTCAGGGTCGCAAAATAAAAATGCTAAATGTAAAAAATATGATGAAAATAGCTCGATGATTTGTGTCCACATAATAATCTACTCGAGACCGAATTTTGGCCAATTAATATATAATCTCTGGCCAAGGTGAGCAAGAACGTTGAAAATAATGGTATATACCGTAGAAACACCAGTGGGTCAAAGCGGTGGGACCATGGGCCCGACACCAGAACGTTAATATTGTTCGTTCATCGTAACTTGACGCGTAAGAGTATGTTGGCACCATTGCAAATCACACAATAATAAGCCCTAATTTCTAAGGAATAAAGCAAACAAAGCAACAATAGCGCCAATTCTCAGGCGTCAATTTACGATGAACGGACTATACCAATATGGAGCAAGGCGCTGCAGCTGGTCGCGTCACGTTGCGCAGCGCATAGCAAATGCGTTTGGACCTCAAATCGCACGCTAATAATATCAGGGAACACTAGAACAGACTTTGCTGGTGGTATGCTAAAATGTAACACTATGTAATTTTTTAAGAAAACTTATATTAAATATAATATAGCCCAGTTGGTATACAGAAAAAGAATAAACAAAACGACAGTAAGATTTGCATACGAATCGTCGAGTAAAAATGGTTGCTCGAGAACGGGTGCGAGTAATTGGTCTCTCAGAGACAATTGGACATTAAAGTACAACACACTACTACAAGAATAAAATACGTAGTAGGTTCTGCAGTCATTTCTGTAAATCAAGAGTGATTAATGATTAATAGAGCAGGGAATTATCCAGACCTTTTTTATGCTACCATCAAGTCATCGCAATAGAGGTTAGATTATCCGTTAGTTACATCACTCAGAGGAGAGACTGACTATATTAACTTACAGGAAGTCCTAACGTCTAACTATAATGGATGCCTTTACGAGACTTTTATCGCCGAAAAATCAAAGAACACGAAGTCATGGGCACCAGCTGATATGGTAAGGAAGGCTTAGAAGACATCGCTTCTTACTGAATTAAGCTCCATTTACATCAAAGCAACGTAATACGACATTGTGGCGTGCCACAGAATCGCGTATTATATTATGAAATTCAAAATATTACAAAAATCATGGACAGATTGTTATACCATAATATTCCCAGTTCCAACTCTACGGCCATAAACTGCCGCATTCCTCTTAAATAAGCTATTAAAATATAGTGTCTGCGCTAAACTAATGCTTCAAAAAAAGGGGGTGAAGAATACGTTAACGAATGACAGAAGTGAGTGGAAGAAGAAGACATGTTGTGCCGACCAAAGTAGCGTGGGATAAGGTAAGGTAATAAGAAGCTAAACTTAATGCTTCAATTTGTAGCATACCGCATTGTCGCATATTGTTGGTTCGGCATATAAATCAACCTTTAGCATTGTCTTTAAAGTGGTAACTGTTGTAGCAAACCACCAAAATAAATAAAAGGTTTAATAAACTGTACATCTTAGGTATAATATAATTAATATCTTTGGTTTAAACTTACCAGAAATTGAAACCAACCAACGCGACGACTCGAATTCTCATTTCGCAAGTAAAAACTTGCAAAGTGAGAATCCGAGTCGTAACGATAAAAAGTTCGGGACTGCTATGTCAACAAGTCACTTCTATTAATTAATGAAATTAATTGTCTTAAATTCAGTTTTAACCTAAAGCTTTGTCTTTTGTGGGCACAGTTTAAATTGACTTTATGTTTGAGTTCTTGTAAAGGATAAATAATGATCAGGCTTTTGTAAGCTTGGCTTGTGATTAAGTGTTTTTGGGCACAAATAAAGTAAGGAAATAATTCAAATATCTTATACAAATACTAGCGACTCCTAGAAGATTTAGTTGCGGAATAAATAGTTATTAAAGGAGCATAAGTTATTTTTAAGATTCCGTACCTCAAAAGGAAAAACGGAACCCTTATAGGATCACTTTGTTGTCTGTCTGTCTGTCCGTCGGTCTGTCAAGAAACCTACAAGTTACTTCCCATTGACTTATAATCATGAAATTTGGTAGGTAGGTAGGTCTTATAGCAGACATAAGGGGAAAAATCTGAAAACCGTGAATTTAGGGTATAATCACACAAAAATAAATAAATTGTGGTTATGAACTAATAATTAGTATTTTCAATTTTCGAAGTAAGATAACTATACCAAGTGGGGTATATGAAAGGGCTGTGACTTCATCTGTGCATTCTAAAACAGATTCTTATTTATTTTTGTGCATCATAGTTTTTGAATTATCGCGCAAAATGTCGAAAAAATACGACTGTAATACGGAACTTGGTGCGCGAGCCTGACTCGCACTTGGCCGGTTTTTTTGTCAGAATGTAGGATTCAAAAAAATTTGAATCGATACAAAATCTATACTCCTTGTCATCCGCTGTCCGATAAAAAATAAAAATGGGGTTCGACAAAAAGCAATCGTCTGCATATTGGCTCTTAAAAGAATTATTTTTAATGGTTTTTGTAAACAGTGTAGGTACAATACAATTGCTAGTCGAAACATAAAGTCTAGTACACAAAGTTGAATTAAACATAAAAACTTTCACGCTCAGAAACTACGAGAAAAAACTGTTTTATCTTTCTTTCTGTGGGCAAAGTTTTAAGTGATAAAATATATTTTAGTACCTACCCAGTGTTTGTGAAAGCGTTTTTTAAGGTCTGAACATTAAATAATCTACGAAAGAGTTTTGCTCACAGCGCATTTTCTCACTTATAATGCAAACATTAATCATCTATGCCTACGGATTAAATTGCATAAAGCTAGTTTCACATTGCGGATTACCATTTACTCATCTTTAAAAAATGTAAAATACCTTAAGGATCAACATTAAGGATTAAAGTTTGAAATATGAAATTCCTGAGCAGCCTATAGATTGCATTCTGCTCACCACTTTCGCGAATGTGTAAGTACAACTTTATAAGTCTAGCGTGCTAAGAAGCAATTAGGTGAGTTGAGCCTTGTTTTAGTATTCAAATAGAATTAACCTAAGTACCTATCGAATATTTACAAATTGGATTATTTCTAACTAACTTATGCAATCGACTTTGTCCACGTGGACCACTTTCAAACCCTTAGGGGTTGAATTATCTTGTATTGAATTGAATTTAAATCTTTTCTTAGCGGATGTCTACGACGTACTAGAGCTATCTGCATTTATTTAATAATTTTGAGACTAGCGCTTGGCTGCAGCCTGCAATCAGACCTGCTGACAAGTAATGATGCCTAGAAGATTTGCTTATTCACCCATGACTTAAAGGTATCTGAGGGGTAATAGGCTGGCATGGTATGGGCATATAATGCGGAGGGAAGAAAGCCATGTCACTAGAAGAATGTTAAGTATGCATGTGGCAGGAAAAAAGAGGTGGATACTACGCTGACGAATGACAGAAGTGAGTGGAAGAAGAAGACATGTTGTGCCGCCCCCACGTAGCGTGGGATAAGGTAAGGAAGAAGAAGAAGACCCATATTTCCAATGCCGAATTTTAGCCTGACCCGTCCAGTAGTTTGAGCTGTGCGTTGATAGATCAGACCTTTTCCTTTTATTATTTAAACTAGCTTATGCTCGCGACTTCGTCCGCATGGACTACACAAATTTCAAACCCCTATTTCACCCCCTTAGGGATTGAAGTTTCAAAAATCCTTTCTTAGCGGATGCCTATGTCATGATAGCTATCTGCATGCCAAATTTCAGCCCGATCTGTCCAGTAGTTTGAGCTGTGCGTTGATAGATCAATCAGTCAGTCAATCAGTCACCTTTTCGTTTTATATATTTAGATTTATACCTACGTAGGCCTAATGAAGAAAGTTTTCCGATCCTATAATTATTATGCTCAGGTTACCGTACAAACCTACATAATGGAGAAGGCTCAGGATTCCGAATACGAGGAAAAAGGCATGTAAATAATCTCTAAGTTTCTCCCGAATAGTAGAACTATTACTCAATGACAATTAACCGTCCACTGGGTTCGGCCGCAACAACAAATAAACTGATGAGGGTCACAATCCCGACCAGAGTGCGATGCGGGTTAACAAATATCTGACTTCTGTGTTAATACCACGTATACCGAGAGGTCATGTGTTTTCAGACCTGGGCGCGTTTGGAACCCTCGTTTAGCTTTAGTTTTACGTTTACGTAATTAATTGTCACCACTATATCATCCTACAGATCCAACAACTGACCATCAATAGTACCTACTTTAAATTTGATTTTGAATGCTGGAAAAAAAAATCATCATAATATATTAGGCCAACTTTGTGGAAATTCGTTGTCTCATTATACCTACAAATATTATGACAATTAAACATACAAAGTGGTGATCTGACTTCATGTTTTTTGGTTCGACCAATGAGGCAGTAAGTTTCATACTGACAACTAATTACAATTTTAGTTAGGAAACACAGAATCCATACTAATATTATAAATGCGAAAGTGTGTCTGTATGTCAGTTGCCTTTTTACAGCATTTCCTTTTATCCAAGTTTGATAAAGACACAGAGATAACTCGCACCCTGGAGACGGACATAGGCTACTTTTTATACCAGAAAATTAAAGAGAAACGAAGTCGCGGGCATATATCCCTAAAAAGTATAAAATATAAATATATGAACGCGTAGATCTTTTAAACTACGCAACGGATTTTAATGCGGTTTTCACCAACAGAAAGAGTGATTCAAGAGGTGAGTTTAATTCTAAAAAAATTAGAGATCCCTAGAGAAACTGAAATAATGTGATTTAGATTATAAATACTATCTGTCCCGGCTTACTCACGTGTGTAGTCGACGTTAGCCCGACTAGTTTCTCTGGAAATCACTAGTTTAAACGCTAAAATGTGATTTAGGTCGGAAAAAGATCCTCTCATTCGAGAGTTTCCGAGGCAATTACACCTCAATGACACCACATTAGTATCTACATTGCACCCATGCGAAGCCGGGGCGGGTCGCTAGTTTAGTATATAATAATTATAGTAGGTATGTTTGAAACTCTTACCATGTGGAATGTTTACAGTTGCGTACGAGTATAATCAAATAACATCAGTAATTTATCAAACTCTCAACAACTTCGGAAATATCGGCATCGAAATTGAATTCGACAAGCACAGAACGCGTAATTAATTCCACGTACCTAATCTACTACGCGTGTTTACATATTAATAATAGGTAGGTACATCTGGCAAACATATCAACCTACAGCTCAAAACACTGGGTCCAGAATCTTGACATTTTACATGCAGATTTTCTTTATAATATCCAGTCGTAAAAAATAATTTTGATTATTTTTCCGACCCAAATGTCGACCAATAGAATTGCACCATTCGACGTCACGTGGTACAACCTACATGGTATTATACTGATAATTTTTTGAAAATTTTCTCTGGTAGTTGCTATATATAAAAAACAAACATGATCCAGTCAAATTAACCACACGTCAAACTGACAGGTTGAATTCAATTGTGAAAATTGGAGATTTTGGCCGACATTTGGGACGGAAAAATAATCCCCCGAATACCACACGAGCTTCAAAATTATCTGGCATTTCCCTCAAGGTTCCCTGCAAACAAATAAAGTCGTCAAGTTTTTCAGGAAAAATCACTCGCGCTTCGCGCTCGTGATTTTTTAACCTGAAAAACTTGACTCCTTCATTTGTTTGCAACGAACCTATCGGGAAATACCCGATAATTTTGAAGCTTTTGTGGTATTATAAGTGAGAACTCTAGAGGAATTTTAAGAGCCCGCGCGCGGGAATTTTGTCGCTGGTAACTTTTTCTCCTCTGATGATACCCATGACTTCTAGTTAGCGAAAAATTGCTCAAGCAAGACTAACGAATCATCTTCTATTCTATACTATTATATAAAGAGGTAATGTCGTTAAGTTTGTTTGTAGGGGGTAATCTTTGGAACTATTGAACCGATTTTAAAAATTCTTTCTTCAGTAGAAAGCTACATTATTCCTGAGTGACATAGTCTATACGGGATCTTTAAAAACCTAAATCTACGCGGGCGAAGCCGCGGGGATCAGCTAGTAATATATAAAAGGAAAAAGTGACTGACTGACTGACTGATTTATCAACGCACAGCTCAAACTACTGGACGGATCGGGCTGAAATTTGGCAAGCTTATATAGACTACTAACAAATCAGCTCACGAAAAATCGTCGAAAATAGTCCAATCCGAACTGGACCAGCGTGGCAGACTATGGCCTAAACTATTTCTAAATTCTGAAAGGAGACCCATACTCACTAGTGGTCCGGCAATGGGTTGATCGTGATTATTTTTATTACTATAACCGTTCCTCAAATAAAACCGTTTTACAAAAATTGGAGTTTAGCTACGTAAATGGGAGCAGTTACCTGCTACAATGACCAATCAGATTTTGACTCTACCAGCACTGCTAAGCATGTGTATGTGCGTTTATTAAATTAATCCGACCTTCATAACATAGCTCGTTTATCCTAACAAGGATCAGGTGAGCGGTATTAAACAGAGGCTCAAGTTTCCGTTTCAAGTGATCCCAAAATGTCTTGGGTCAAATACTTACAAGTGTTGGAAGAAGATTTATAAGTGCTTACGAGAAACTGGATGTTTAAGGTTCTCCTTACGCGTTTCTTCGTATATACATATTATATACTGATTATAATGCTTCATGTGGAAAAGAATAGCACTGGATGTAAGACCGGTCATTTTAGTTTAGAGGTTGTGTAGGTTCAACAGAATTAGCAACATTAGAAGACATAGTTTAAATAAGGGACCAATCCTGGTTACATCACGAGAGCATGAAGAATTAGGTAAGACTTATTTACTTTTAAAAATTTATATCGAAAATCTAAGTATATAAAAGGAAAAGGTGACTGACTGATCTATCAACGCACAGCTGAAACTACTGGACGGATCGGGCTGAAATTTGGCATGCAGATAGCTATTATGACGTAGGCATCCGCTAAGCAAGAATTTTTGAAAATTCAACCCGGGAAAATTCAAAACGGGTGTGAAATAGGCATATGAAATTTGTGTACTCCACTCGGACGAAGTCACGAGCATAAGCTAGTAAAAACATAAAAATGTTCTAACAATTAACATTGTATTTTCCCCGTTTCAAAATATTTTCTGAGAGCTTTAGTGGAAACAAGTAGGTATAACTAACTCCTTTGTTTCTACGTCGCGTCTTTCCTTGAGCTACGAGGAAGAAATATTAATTATGAAAATATATTGCTTTAGTGCTGTACGGTATGTCATAAAATTCTTGGGGAAATTCTTCGTTTTTCTTAAAACTCTCTACCCATGGGAATTCTTTGATTTTCCCGGACAAAAAGTAGCCTATGCATATCCCGGCGATGCAAGCTATCCACAGAGACTTTATCTGTACCCGCTTGAAGGAATAGGCCGTGCAAAGCTAGCAAACAGACCGACAGACACACTTTTACATTAATAATAATATTAGTATAGAATGGATGAAACGTGGAAAGTTAGATGTAGCCAACCCAATGACGCCTCATTTATTTACATCATAAGTGTTTTGGCAATTACCTATGGAGTAAACCAATCAGCTGATAAACAAATAACATACACATATCAGTCTAACACAACCTTGAGGGCAATTGTACATTTGTTATTATTTTATCTTACTTTCCGCGTGAATTAGGTTTTTAAAAATCCCGACGGAACTGTTTAACTTTTCGGGATAAAAAGTGACCTATATCCGTACACGGGATGTAAACTAACTCTGTATGAAGTAGATGATGACTTTGTCCCCGTGAATTTATATTTTTTTAAATCCCGTGGAAACTCTTTGATTTTCCGGGTCAAAACTTCCTACGTTTATTCCCGCGATTAAAGCTATAGATCTCTGTACCTGTCAAAATCGGTTAAATCGATGGGCTTGAAAAGCTAGCAAACAGGCAGACACACTTTCGCATTTAATTATAATTATAAGTATAAATGACACGTGGAACTTTAAAGTTAGTCAACCCAATGATATCTCATTTATTTTCGTCTAATAAATATTTTGGCAATCATCTAAAAGGAAACCAATGAATTGTTAAACAAGCGTAGATAAGACCTACACACGTACAGTATACGGCCGAAAGTAATGTACATCGACCTTTAAAAGGAGATAGCAGATTAATTGTAGAGCGTTGTCCCTGTCGATGAGACTGACAAAACGTCAAATAGGTATGAGTGACAGAGACAACGCTCTACAAAGCCAAAATGTCATTCTAAAGGCCGATGTACATTACTTTCTGCAGCGTAATGTAACACTGTAACACTAGTATGAGGGCAATCACACTTTCGCTATTATTCTACCCTACATAAAGCAATATTATATTTTTCCCCAACATCAAACAATTTTATATTCATGAGAAAACTTTCGCTATGATTTCACTTTGCATGAAATAATTACCCTAAGTTCGGAACAGACGACAATAACAAACAGGGATCAAAGGTCACAGTACCAACCCTATACCCTAGTCATAAATACTATCACTTAGGTAAAGTATAGATTGGAGGAGTTCGCAAGCTTTGAGTAAAACTTTTTGATGAGGAACATTGTATGTATAGAAATTAATATTTTCAGCGTCTATCCATATTCATACTAATATTATAAATGCAAAAGTGTGTCTACCTTTCTGTCTGTCTGTCTGTTTTGACGATATTTGTTAGAGATGGCCTACGTTCCGGAGACGGATATAGGCTGTTTTTAGGGTTCCGTACCTCAAAAGTAAAAACGGAACCCTTGTAGGATCACTTTGTTGTCTGTCTGTCTATCTGTCAAGAAACCTAACACCAGGGTATACTTCCCGTTGACCTAGAGTAATGAAATTTGGCAGCTAGTTAGGTCTTATAGCAGACATTAGGAGAAAAATCTGAAAACCGTGTTTTTTTTAACATCACCAAAAAAAATCAAGAAGTGTGTACGGGAGCGATGTGTAGACTCGACCGTACTAAAGGGAGATCTCCCACCGAGCGGTTGGTTGTGCTCGGTAGCGCCAGCTGGGCCGACGGTTGTATCTTGAAACTTCTATATATTATAGTCCAGATTGCAGAAAACTCTTTTAGTGCGAGTACTGTCGGCGGTACATTTGTTCGGGACTACGTCATCGATTGAACAGCACCATCTAGTTTCTATTGTGGCAACCGCCACAAGTGTTTTGAACAAATAATTATTATTTTCAACTTATAAAGTAAGATTACTATGCCAAGTAGGGTATATATATATTGGAGGGTCGATATTGAAAGAGTTCTTACTGTCTGTAGACACCGTGAAAAGAAACGTATGAGCTTTACTCTACGGAAGGTAGCCATCTTTATTTTAGTTGTCAGAGTTGGACTTTGACACGCACGCATTTGTTGTGGTTCACAATTTTCTCTCGCATTAAATTAATTAAGTATCAGATTATAGCTTAGCTAATTATTATTCTTTGAGATAGGTAGGTAGTTTCTTAATCGTGATATTTAATTCGGTGATTGTGATATAGTTAGAACAGTAATTGTTCGATGCTAATGTACATTGTGTTAAATCGTAACATCTAGTGCCATCCGGTGACTTTGTCTGCAAAGCACTATTAATAATGTTCGCGTAGTTGTTTGACGAATATGGAATACTAATTATTGGTGAATATTAGAGTAGTTCGTGAGTTAACGTTTGGCTCAGTGGATAGATTATTATAAGGACATCCGTTAAGGTTATTTCTGCAGACGCTAGTGATTTAGAGTGTAATTGGAGATATACCGGCAGTTGAGATAATGATTAGTTTGAAGTGATAGTTTAGTGCGATAGTAACTTGAAGTTAACATTGATAGTAGGTACCCGCTTTAGAATCGTATAACCCGGTTGGTAAAGAATCATTGATGACTCTCGTGTAATGTTGAAATGGATTAGACAATGAGTTGCCCATGAGATCGAATAGCTTACATTCTACCTGGTTTCTGTTGTGATCGCTTATTTGGGTGGATAGTAGTCGTGGCGCGTGTGGCGCACGATGCTATGGTGTTCTGTATGCAGATGTGCACAGAGTGGAGAAGGTAGAGCTATTGCGATATTCTGAATTAGTAATGAGAAATCAATTATAAGATCTGGTTTAGATCGTAAGAGAGTTGATGCAATGATCCTTTTAAGAGCGTTCATGAAGTTGTGATTGATTACCTTGAGATGATTAGATAACGGAGTAGGGCGTGACTTGATTGAGAGGTTGCAATAGCAATTGCGCCCTAATCACACGATGTAGTGTTTAGCTTAGGTTAGCTAGTTTAGAGTGAGGTGAGGGGTCGCTGTGAGGGGTGGTTGGAGGCGACCATAGGTAGGGTTAGGTTAGGGTGATCTGGTTGTGTTACGTTGATGGTTTCCATGTGCGATACGTTACTGAGAACTATTTGTAAAGAACATGGATTAAAGTACCTACTTATTAATTACTACCTTCTGATGTCGGCTATGATTAGATGAATAATAATTATCAGCCATCCTCCTGTTCTCCGACATCAGAAGTGGGATACACGATTTATGCCCACATTTTCGAAAATCATTGCAACACTAGCTTTGTTTAAAAAAAAAAAAAAAAGTTACAAGATTTTTTTTTTTTTTTTTGTGCAAGACATGTTTTCAATTTTAATACCCACACGTGGTCTTTCTTGAAAAGCTTGATTTACTTTTGTGTGTTTTGAATAAAAAGAGAAAGAAAAAAGGATTATTTGGTGTAGAGATGCGCTAAGGAGTGGTGAAAGTGGCAGTGATTTAATGGAGTTAAACTCAAACTCGAATCATTTATTCAAAATAGTTAAGTTTAGTTAATTTACAATTTTGACTGTCAGTTGTAGGAGTTATGTGGTATGGTGGTGATGGTGAATTGCGTAAGCTTGGAGCTAAGGCTACGAGGGTTCCAAACTACTTGGTTTCCTTACTAAATGGTTATAGCATTGGGAGTGTGATGTCCCAGCACGGTTGTCATCTAATTTAATAGCTAGTGGTCTGATGTTTTCAGCTGCTGAGATTGACTATCTAGCACTCTCAGATCATGATGCTACTTGGGCATTGGCAGTAAGGGTTGAAAAAAAAGTGCGATATAGGTCTGCATGGTCTTAATGTGGGAGGGACTACAACGGGGATAATACGAAATAATTTTATTCATGAAATTTATCTTGTCCCTTACATTTTCGAATATTCGGAAAGCGTCGGCGAGGCATTTGATTCCTTTCATGATGTTGTATAACTTTTCTATGTGCTGTGTTTACCCTCTAAGAAGGTGAAAATGGATAATTGTAATAATAAAACGGTATGGTTGACTGAAGGGATTTTTGGTATAATAGAGTCACGGAGTGACACTGAAGCTGGGCTAAGATGAGATGAGGACTGGCTCTGTAGAGGAGTGTGCTATTCGCCTATGCAGTGTATTTGCAGACATAGTGAATCAGTCGTTTGAATAAGGGGTTTTCCCTAGCAACTTAAAAATTTCTATAGTTACCATTCCTGTAGCCCGTGTTCAAAAAAAAGGCGATTGATGTGGCACCGTCCTATAACATTGGTGCCAATATTAGCGGGAATGATTGGAAAGGTAATGGTGAAACGTCTCAAAAAAATTCAATGCCAATGGTGTGCTCGTGGATGAACGATTTGGTTTTTGCAATGACAGCTCCACTGTCGAGGATTGTTTCTGTTTAAGTGGAATAGATAATGATAGCCTGAATGACAGGGTACCTATTGCTATTATTTTTCTGGATGTAACTAAGGCTTTTGACTTTGTGAATCATAAAATATTATTGGATAAATTAGATGGATATGGTGTTGCAAGAAGAGCTTATGAATGGATAGAGTCGTATTTGAATGGACTGAAAATGTGCGCTGGGATTGCTAGAATGAAAAATAATACCAAAGGGTGTACGAATCTCCACTGGAATGTGATAAGCGGGGGGGTACCTCAGAGTGTATGGTATGTGTGGTGTATTAGAATCCTTCCGTTTGAACTGACTTCAAAAACGGAGGAGGTTTTTAAATTCGCCGGAATATTTGTTTTCTTTTTGTAACTTGTATTGGTGACATTACGATAGCGACCATTGTTCGTTGTGTATTGTTTGCAGATGATAGATTAATGTTGAAGGAACGTAGGAATGGGAATTGAACGGCGCTTTGGAGGATAATTAATTGAATTAGTAATAATGACTTGGAAGTGCGCTTAAATAAAACTAAAATGATGCAGTTCATGATCATGCGACGATGGAGAGGGTTGATGAGTTAAAGTTTTTGGGAATAATTTGCGACAAGAACTCTAATTTGAGGGTGCACATTTGGTGTGTGTGCTGAATTAGACGAATTTGTGTATGCGTGGGGGTCCTTCCACTGTGATGTATGAGCATAGAGGATATGGGCGTATTTATTAGGAGATGTCAAAAATATTTCCAACGAGATTATGAGGTAAGGATGAGTGGGTCGGTTGGATGCACGCACGAGCTATGCATTTCAGAATGTCACAGTGGTACATGCATTAAAAGCGTTTGCGCTATGGCTGTAAAAAAAAAAATGAACAATAAGCTGCCGATTGACCTCAAAAGGATGAGTTTGGATGTGTATAAGGAAGAGCTTAGTGAATTGCTTTTGGAAAAGTGCTATTGCGACGTTAAAGAATATTTGATTTATAAAAATGGGTTGTCTAAACGGCGAGGTGGCCATTTAGATGATAAACGGCGAGGTGGCTGTTTTGAAAAAAAAAGGGGGTTGTCTAAAAGGCGAGGTGGCCATTTAGATGATAAACGGCGAGGTGGCTGTTTTGAAAAAAAAGGGGGTTATCTAAAAGGCGAGGTGGCCATTTAGATGATAAACGGCGAGGTGGCTGTTTTGAAAAAAAAGGGAGTTGTCTAAAAGGCGAGGTGGCCATTTAGATGATAAACGGCGAGGTGGCTGTTCCGATAATGGATGGACGGCGGCGTGGCCGTTTCAGCTGAGGGGAGTTAGCTTGGTGTATAGTGTGGTGGGTATTTGGAACAGGTGATAGGATCAGTAGCGGGGTACTGCTGGAGTTCGGGTTTTATGAGACATAATTATGAGCGGTGAGTCTATTATGGCAAATGGTGCAGTGTGTTTTAGAAGTTGCTACTATGGATAAAGTTGGGCTATGCTTTGGTTGTGTTATTGCTTGTTTTATTTGTAATGGTTGTGATATGCATGCTTTAGAATATGTGGTTTGTGTGCTTGTGCTGATTGTCAGGATGAACGAGCGGATGTTCTGACGTTTATAAAATGTTTGTGCTTGATACATACTAGCGCCCGAGGACGGTCGCATGTCAGAATGGCCGTATTGGAGGGTCGATATTGAAAGAGTTCTTACTGTCTGTAGACACCGTGAAAAGAAACGTATGAGCTTTACTCTACGGAAGGTAGCCATCTTTATTTTAGTTGTCAGAGTTGGACTTTGACACGCACGCATTTGTTGTGGTTCACAATTTTCTCTCGCATTAAATTAATTAAGTATCAGATTATAGCTTAGCTAATTATTATTCTTTGAGATAGGTAGGTAGTTTCTTAATCGTGATATTTAATTCGGTGATTGTGATATAGTTAGAACAGTAATTGTTCGATGCTAATGT
The DNA here is from genome assembly GCF_902806685.2 of Maniola hyperantus. Classification (NCBI taxonomy): domain Eukaryota; kingdom Metazoa; phylum Arthropoda; class Insecta; order Lepidoptera; family Nymphalidae; genus Maniola; species Maniola hyperantus. Next base: position 4,259,205 of record NC_048553.1, read on the forward strand.
ACATTGTGTTAAATCGTAACATCTAGTGCCATCCGGTGACTTTGTCTGCAAAGCACTATTAATAATGTTCGCGTAGTTGTTTGACGAATATGGAATACTAATTATTGGTGAATATTAGAGTAGTTCGTGAGTTAACGTTTGGCTCAGTGGATAGATTATTATAAGGACATCCGTTAAGGTTATTTCTGCAGACGCTAGTGATTTAGAGTGTAATTGGAGATATACCGGCAGTTGAGATAATGATTAGTTTGAAGTGATAGTTTAGTGCGATAGTAACTTGAAGTTAACTTTGATAGTAGGTACTCGCTTTAGAATCGTATAACCCGGTTGGTAAAGAATCATTGATGACTCTCGTGTAATGTTGAAATGGATTAGACAATGAGTTGCCCATGAGATCGAATAGCTTACATTCTACCTGGTTTCTGTTGTGATCGCTTATTTGGGTGGATAGTAGTCGTGGCGCGTGTGGCGCACGATGCTATGGTGTTCTGTATGCAGATGTGCACAGAGTGGAGAAGGTAGAGCTATTGCGATATTCTGAATTAGTAATGAGAAATCAATTATAAGATCTGGTTTAGATCGTAAGAGAGTTGATGCAATGATCCTTTTAAGAGCGTTCATGAAGTTGTGATTGATTACCTTGAGATGATTAGATAACGGAGTAGGGCGTGACTTGATTGAGAGGTTGCAATAGCAATTGCGCCCTAATCACACGATGTAGTGTTTAGCTTAGGTTAGCTAGTTTAGAGTGAGGTGAGGGGTCGCTGTGAGGGGTGGTTGGAGGCGACCATAGGTAGGGTTAGGTTAGGGTGATCTGGTTGTGTTACGTTGATGGTTTCCATGTGCGATACGTTACTGAGAACTATTTGTAAAGAACATGGATTAAAGTACCTACTTATTAATTACTACCTTCTGATGTCGGCTAAAGATGAATAATAATTATCAGCCATCCTCCTGTTCTCCGACATATATGAAAGGGCCTTCACTGTATATTCTAAAACAGATTTTTATTTATTTTTATAAGTAATAGTAATAGTTTTTGATTTATCGTGCAAAATGACGATAAAATACGCCTGTAGTACGGAACCCTCGGTGCGTGAGCCTGACTCGCACTTGGCCGGTTTTTATGCTAGAAAATCAAATAGTTCCCACGGGATGAACCCCTGCTCTAACATACACACACGTCTTCTATCAATCTGAACTTGCCTTCAAAACAACTCTCCAAGGGTTAATAAAGTATGAGGCAGAGTATAAGGTGCCTTGCAAACTTTAATGTCATCATCATAATCATCAACCGATAGACGTCCACTGCTGGATATAGGTCTCTTGTAGGGATTTCCACACGCTACGGTCTTGCGCCGCCTAAATCCAGCGACTCCCTGGGGCTCGTCTGATATCGTCCGTCCACATTGTAAGGGGTCTTTCAACGCTGCGTCTTCAGGTGCAAGGTCGCCATTCCAGCACCTTGAAAGCCCATCGTCTATCGGTTTTCTGAACTATGTGCCCTGCCCATTGCCACTTCAGCTTTGCAACCCGTTGAGCTATGTCGGTTACTGTAGTTCTCCTACGGATCTTCTCATTTCTGATTTGATCACGAAGAGAAACTCGAAGCATAGCTCTCTCCATCGCCAGTTGAGTGACTCTGAGCTTTGTTATGAGGCCCATATTTATCAAGCATGTCTCGGATCCATATGTACTGAATATGTGAATATACTAAAACCGTGAATTTAGGGTTACATCTTATGAAAGGGCTTTACTTGTGCATTCTAAAACAGATTTTTATTTATTTTTATGCATCATAGTTTTTGAATTATTGTGCAAAATGTCGAAAAATACGACTGTAGTACGGAACCCTCAGTGTGCGAGCCTGACTCGCACTTGGCCGGTTTTTATTTATTTTATTTACATAAAGGATCCAATTCAAAAATATTTCACGCCCGTATCAAAGTGATATTTACCTTTCTGTTTGCTTATGCCTCGGTACACGTCGCTGCTTTCGCTTTTGAGCCTTTTAATAAAACTGCGAAATACTCTCTTGTAAACGCTCTTTCAATGAAAAGGTTAACATAATAATAATGAAACTGTTGAATTTATTCTATTTGTTTTAAAAACAACATTATGAATTTGCGTATCAACTTCATGGAACATAATTGTTATAATGGTAACTTTGTAGTTCAAAGCGAATGTTTCCAACAAAAATTACAAAGAGGAGTACCTACTCAAATCCTTTGCAAAAAATACAAAGATTTGATAATTAAATATTATATAATACGATTGTTAATAAAAATAAGCAAATTAGAAAAATTGCTTATTTTTATTAACACCTAATATTATAGATAGCTCTTAGCTTTAGTTTTAAGTATGCGTAATAATTATCACTACTATATATATCTTACAAATCTAACACCATACCAGACCAATATGTCAATAAGAGTAATTTATTACCTATTTTGAATAAATCATTTGACTTTGGCTTTGACTTTGATACTTTGCGTATATTGAGTAATAATTTGCAAAAAAAGGTTTTGCGACATTTCTTATTTGCGTAGGTAATTGGAGTACTAATATACTCTTTTTTAGGTGTACTTACTACCTACTACTTTTACAATTTAGTAATGCGGTGATTGCTTTGGCGTTTATATACCTATCTATTAAATTACCAACTCCAGTTACAGATAGCATGATTCATGTTGTTTACCTGGAAATAAAAAAATATGTTAAATGTAGGTAAATAAGGTAAATTTTACTGAAACAGACGTAACGAAAATTTATAGATACAAATCAGATAATACTTTATACCTACTTTGAATGTGCTACATAATTTAGAACAGCCAGAAAGAAAATTGTAAACTGTATATTTTATAATTTTTATGATGGTGTTTTTACGTACACATCAAGGAATTTTCTAAATAATTTTAAATACATATCAAAAAATTGCTGAACAAACATATTACAAATTTCATCACTGGCAGCAAGCGAACCGTGGCCTAGCGGTCAAGGTCAATTTCGATATAATATATTTAAAATGATTTAGTAAACTGGTAAACTGCATAGTTTTTTTAAAGTTATCAATGAATATATGAAACACAAAATGTTTTATTACACCAATACAAAAAATGGATTTAAAGTATAACAATAAATGACAAAAATATCATCTTTACATCTTCATGACTAGACATTTTTTGTACAGTATGCGGCCAAAAGTGATGAACATCGATCTTTAGAAGGAGACAGCAGATTTGTAAAGCACTGTCTCTGTCACTGTCACTGACAAAGCGTCATATGGGTATAAGTGACAGAGACAACGCTCTACAAAGATGAAATGTCATTCTAAAGGCCGATATTCATCACTTTCAGCCGCGTACTGCAATGCATTTGACGTGTATGAGCCTTAGATATTTTTTTATTCGTAAGACTAGCTTATGCCCGCGACTTCGTCCGCGTGGACTACACAAATTTCAAACCCCTATTTCACCCCCTTAAGGGATGAATTTTCAAAAATTCTATCTTAGCGGATGCCTACGTCATAGTAGCTATCTGCATGCCAAATTTCAACCCGATCCGTCCAGTAGTTTGAGCTGTGCGTTGATAGATTAGTCAGTCAGTCACTACGACCCACGCCCACGACTTCATTTGCTATCATTCAGCGCCCTCGATCTGCGCTGGCCCTAAAGTTCGAGATCTTCATACCACATACAGATCGAGCATACGTTTAATTAAATTGTCGCCTTTTCCTTTTATCCGGGGCTCCGTGATAATAAACTGGTGCCCGAAGGCGGTCAAGTCTTTGTTTAATTTCCGGCCCGCTTAATTGTCGTGAAGTTGCGGCGCTCATAAACCGCGCCATCGGGATTGAGGGATAATAAAGGACATAAGGGATAAGGGCGTAAAGTGTCAAGCCGAGAAACACTGTTTACACAAAACATTGTTTATTTACGTCACTAATTTATACAGATGAATATAATATAGAACTAAGAATGGCCTGGAGAAGATAGCACGCAGGCGTGGATCAAGCCCTCAAAAAAGGTTTTGGGCACAGTCACCCGAAAATCTGCCAAGTGCGAGTCGGAGTATGAACTCGCTCATGAGCGACAGCATTCCTACAAAGATGTTTACAAAATATAATATGACGGCCTGACTAAAGTTCCACGTGGACAAAGCCATGGGCTAAGGCTAGTAAAAACATGTAAAATATGTTTATTCGCTCACAAAAATTACAAAAGTAAATGTGTTCGTTTGCACATCACAATGTCACATTTTTGATAAATTTTTTGCAACTTTAAAGGACATCAAATTATCTAAACTCTAACTTTTAAACCTTTTATTTCATAACTTTTACAATAATTTATTTGAATGTATGACGTCACAAGTCTATTAGGGTTGTGGGCATGCCAATCATGCCCACAACGGTGGATCCGCGCTTCACGTCACGATGTCTGTCTCTTGGTTCTGTAATAAACTGCGATGTGAAACGGTCAAGAATTCGCAGCTCGCAAGTTCTGTGATGTCATAAACTGTAGGGAAGATTACGGTTTCGATGAGGAATTTTGATGGCGCTTATGGGACAGCTGTGGGAATGTAGAGTTGGTGTTTTCACGAGTTGTATGTGTTTTTGTTGTATACTCGTAAATTGCGGCTGTTCTCGCCTTGTATCTCTACCTGAGAAGGCTTTGTTAGTACAGCAACACTGTTAGCATGATCAAGTTCCGCGCGCTGATAGTGAGAGTGCGGCATTATATCTACATCCAAGTGTCAAAGACACACACACAAAAACGCTCGCACACACACGCACACACAAACACACGCACACGCACGCAAGCACACACACAAACACACAAAAAATTCCTCAAGAATTTTCTAGTCTATTTTGTCGAATCGTGTTTACGGTGCCTGACGTGTGACTGGGATTTGTACCCCTGGCCCCAAAACTTACACTCTGACTCAAGGCCCACGTGAAATTAGCGTCTTTCTGTCATACCATTATTTGGTTTTTTTTTAAATAATATCATTATCATTCATTCACAAAACACATGACGGCCGATTTTGTCATCGAGCGAACTAACAGTCAACTTTGTAACTAAACTATCACAATAAAGTTCCCAGCTATAGACAATGCATGCCGACATATTTTAATTACATACAATGACAGTTAAAAAAAATACCTAAAATAATACTGAACTATTTAATCCAGACTCGTCACGTACTGCCCTGACTTGTATGAATTTTAAAACGGATCTCACAGCCTTTTCCATACGCGAGCTTAATTGGTTTTTCAATTTTACTTTTTGATGCAAACTGGTAGTGCAATACAATATATTTTGTAACGAAACGTTTAACCGTATCTCGTCGTTTCATTTTATTCCAACTTTTTGTTTCTTTTGATCTTTTAAAGTGTTTTTACTGCTTTCGTTTCGTAAGTACAGAAATGTCATCATCAAAGATCCAAGCATCCACAATTTCACATTTATAATATTACTAGCTTATATGCCCGCGACTTCGTCCGCGTAAACTACACACATTTTAAACCCCTATTTTACCCCTTAAAGGGTTGCATTTTGAAAAATTCTTAGCGGATGCCTACGTCATAATAGCTATCTGCATGCCAAATTTCAACGTGATCCGTCCAGTAGTTTGAGCTGTGCGTTGATAGATCAGTCAGTCAGTCAGTCAGTCACCTTTTCCTTTTATATATATAGATTAGGAATAAGAATTAGGATTAGGATTGTGTATTGAATAATGTATGATTGATGTAAACGTGTGAATACGTCTTTCATGATAATACTGAATCATCGGTGTGGATTGGAATAGCCTTTTCTAATTACTTACTATACAAATCATGCCCGCGGGAATGGTGCCAAGAATACTGGCTGCATTTCCGCGCTAGACAGCCAGGCTGAACTTTGCGCAAAAAATGAGCCAGCCCTTCTGTCACCAGATGAGGCCATTAATTACCAATTTAATCACTAAAACTCTAGGGTCTCTACAGTTAACGGAATAAAAATGTACCTAACTCTCGATAAAGTAAAGATTTTGGCATTTTTTTAAGGAATTGTTACCTAGTTGCGACATTGTCGCTTGAATCTTCCGGAAAAGTCGTCTGCTTGGTTGAGGAAGGTTTGGGGAATGATCTGAGTGGCTACCACATTATTATCTTAATAAAACTATTACCTATGTGATTGCAAACGGGTAATGGCCCACAGCAGTGAGAAAGACGACGCAGAAACCTAAACACCTAATGGCTGGCATTTAAAATGAATTAAATCAAACACTGCAAAACGGATTCTGGAGCAGGAAGGCAAGAAGTAATTAATATACGTTACGGAAAATCAATCAAATCTCTGATTGGATTCCAAATGAAATACCTACGTATGACTTGTACTTGTATGGAGCGAGCTATGTTGGGTATCACTCTCAGGGATAAAATCCGGAACGAGGAAATTCGCAGAAGAACAAAAGTGACCGACATAGCTCAAAAGATTAGCAAGCTGAAGTGGCAATGGGCAGGTCATGTCTGTCGCAGAACCGACGGCCGATGGGGCAGACGTGTTCTGGAGTGGAGACCGCGTACCGGTAAGCGCAGTGTGGGACGACCTCCAGCCCGCTGGACCGATGACCTGAAGAAGGTGGTGGGGAGCGGGTGGATGAGGAAGGCTGAGGACCTTGTTTGGTGGCGTGCTCTTGGAAAGGCCTATGTCCAGCAGTGGACGCAAACAGGCTGATGGATTGGATTGGATTGGATGACTTGTACTAGGTAAGGTAACACTTTGATTACTGAGAAATTTTACTCTTTTTGCGTAAAGAAGGCCGGCTATAAACATTTCACACCCGTATCAAAGTGTGCTTTCAATTTTCCCGTTCATGAATGCCTCGGTACACCTCGCCGCCTTCGCTTTTGAACCTTTGAGGGGTAGGAATAATTTATTCTTGTAAGAGATATATCATGCTGATCTTAAACTGGCCTAACCCAATTTATTTCTCAAAAGTCGAATGGCGAAAAAAAAAAATCATTGAACTAAATTAATACATACCTACAGCGTGTTTGATAAATCATGTAACATGACAAATGAGGTATCATCATAACCATCATCCACCGATAGACGTCCATTGCTGGACATAGGTCTCTTGTAGGGACTTCCACACGCCAAGGTCTTGCGCCGCCTGAGTCTAGCGGTTCCTTGTGACTCCTCTAATGTTATCAGTCCACCTAGTGTAGTCCATCTAGAGTAACCGACATAGCTCAAAGGGTTGCGAAGCTGAAGTGGTAATGGGCAAGGCATATAGTTCGAAAAACCGATTAACGTTGGGGTCCTAAGGTGCTGGAATGACAAAATCGCCCCAGATGGCGCAGCGTTGGAAATGAGTTACATATTATGTAACATGTATAGTAGGTACCTAAATAGTTAGTTCCATGGATTCTTTCGTTGTCTCTGCTACTTGACAAACGTTCAAACGGATCTTGGAGTTCACAGACGTTTTTTACGACTTCATTTTCGCGATCAGCTTCTTGCAATTTCGTTACATTGGATCTTCTACGGGTACAGTTCATGCAATTCACGAGGACGAGTGAACTTTACTGGTGTTTACGTGGGCATTGCGTAAGTGTGCGTGCATGTCGAACCAATCAGTCGCAAGCAAGCGCTCGCAAACGCAATCATTTAGTGTACCTTACTTATTATACCGATACGACTTAAACACAAATATGAACCTCTGTGCATGAGCCACTCGTCTTCGTGAAATGCAAAAACTATATCACACTACGATACGTTAGTATTATTATATACTAGATGATTCCCGCGACTTTATCCGCGTGGATTTAGTTTGAAGAATCCCGTGCAACCTCTTTGATTTTCCGGGATGAAAAAAGCCTATGTCCTTCCCCGGGATACAAGCTTCTTCTTCTTCTTCATTCTGGGCTGGTTTCCGCACTTAAACGTTTTCGTCTGTTGTGCGTGCATCACCCCTCCCCGCCGAAGTCTTCACTCCAGCCATCCAGGATGCCATTCCGGGATGCAAGCTATCTCTGTACCAAATTTTGTCAAAATCGGTTGAATAGATAGACCGTGAAAGGCTAGCAGACAGACAGACACACTTTCGCATTTATTTTGAGATTCGAACCCCGGACATTACGAACAGGAGGCCAAAGTCTTAACCACTACGCTGTTAAACATGGGTATTATTAATAGAGTTAATTCAGGCTTTTAGAACAAATTGATTGGGGCACGGGGTCATTTTGTTCTAATATTTATAAGGGTCGCATGTTCAGTAATCGCCGGTTGCCCGCAAGTAATTTGTTCATATTTAAACAAAGTGCCCCTAAACATGAGGGGTCTCATTTGAATAATTTCAATTACGGGATGATTCGGGACAAGACCGCATTGACGTAAGTAGGATAACTTTTCGTTAACAAGCTTCGTTTACCCCGCGACATATTATCCAGATTTTTATCCGGGCTTAGACAGACCTATCGTTAGCATAACCTTCGAGGCACAGAAGACTCACTCAGCAAAGACGTTTAAATGAATATTGACTCTTGTTACGCTCGCACAGTACTAAAGTTTAACAAACGTCTCTCTTTCTACCACAAAAATTCTTACTTATTTCTTATGAGATTGAAGGGGATCGGGAGCTGCCATAGGCTACTATTTATTTCGGAAAATCAAAAAGTTCAAATGGGTATTTTGAAAGCCTAACCTAAATCGACGCGGACAAAGCTACGGACGTCGTCTAGTTAATAATAACCCTGGTTATGGCTACACAACTACAATTTTCCGGGCGATCTATCATCATTCATCATCATCATTCGGTGGCATCTTCAAACTGAAACTATAACGATAAGCCGGAGAAATCTTTTGCGATTATATCGGGTCCACTCCCTTATAATCGAACCAATTCTTCCTTTGTCGTCCAGTTATAGTACGGCTATCTTGCCTTCAAGGATCACCCGTGGAAACTTTTAGAAAGATATTCATTGTACCTATATTACATGTACCTCACTTTATTTATTTAAACATCTTTGTTGCTTAACACTATTATAAAATTACTCTATCTACACTAAAGAGGATCTTTAACATTAAAAACCGGCCAAGTGCGAGTCAGGCTCGCACAATGAGGGTTCCGTACTACAGTCGTATTTTTTCAACATTTTGCACGATAATTCAAAAACTATGATGCATAAAAATAAATAAAAATCTGTTTTAGAATGCACTGGTAAAGACCTTTCATATGATACTCCACTTGATATAGTCACTTTCTTCGAAAGTTGAAAATACTAATTATTAGTTCATGACCACAATTTAATTTTTTTTGTGTGATCTAACCCTAAATTCACGGTTTTCAGATTTTTCCCCAAATGTCAGCTATAAGATCTACCTACCTGCCAAATTTCATGATTCTAGGTCAACGGGAAGTACCCTGTAGGTTTCTTGACAGACAGACAGACAGACAGACAGACAGACAGACAGACAGACAAACAGACAGACAGACAGACAACAAAGTGATCCTATAAGGGTTCCGTTTTTCCTTTTGAGGTACGGAACCCTAAAAATCGATTAAAAAAGCGACTGTGTGATTCTACTGTATCGCTTTTACCCCAAATAAAGTATTACTTATTTATTTATTTTTATAATCTTACCCCACCCAAAAACATTTTTGTTATTATAGTATGTTGCGGATTTGCAGATCCTACCTACCTACATGGTTGATATGGCTCACGCTTTGATGTGTGCATGAAACCCACAGGCCACATCAATTGGGATGCGGGCGCCAACCCCTCGCGGCTTGTAGGACGATACACATACACATTCTGTGAAGTGTTTAGTAGAACACTGAGGTGCTCATTCGTTTGTTGGTACTCAGCATGGAACTGTAGGATTAGTATGAGATTGTACATCACGCCAACGTTGACAAAATTCGAGCGTCGAAACCAGAATTTGTAATAAGTGATTCAAAAGCAGCTCAAAAATAATAGTTTCACCTTAGTTATTTCAAATTAGTCAAATTAGTGTTAAGTTTAATTATAGAATCAATATTTTTGTTCTCATTTAAAAACCTGGACACTTGGAATATGTCATTTTGTTTCGATCTGTCATCTATATCTACTATTCTATATCAATGGTCGAAACCACACAATAACGCCACAGTTAAAAAAGATCTAACAGGCTTTAAAGTCATGCGTTCAGTAGCACGATTTTATTTTGCAATGTTTCCGCTTGGACCACTGGCTGTAAATGTTGCCTGGTGGGAGGTTTCGGCCGTGGCCGAGCCTACCTACCGGCAAAGCCGTGCCGCCAAGCGATCCAGCGATCCGGCGAGCTACATCATCACTTACCACAGTCAGATCGCAACTAGTAACCTGTAACTTGTAATAGTAACTTGTATCGGAAAGAAAAAAGTGATGAGGTTTACTTTAAAACGCTTAGAGCTGTTACTCACTCATCGGATCCGAATATGAGAAAATACGTTCCGAAGTTGTCATAGAACTATTTGTATGGTAGCTTACGTGCTAGATTCGTGAGAATATCTCGGATGTGCCTTGGACGTAGATGTCAAAGATGTCCACTCAATAGCTTGGAATTAGATCAGAGATCGGATCAGTGCGTAAGCAATATCCGAATTTTGTCCGAGTTTTTTATATCCGTATTTTCACGGATTCGATCACATGAATGCGTTACCGCTCTAAAGTGTTTCGATGCTGAGGTTTGTCAACATTGCTTGGCGAGATGTAAATTTCTCATATCCCGCTGCTATATATACACATTCGTTTCGTCGAGTGCTGAGTGCATTCGCCGAGCGCGATGGGCCAACTTATACAAGGGACATAACAGTATTAATACTGGTACAATTTCAATGGAAAATCCATTTGCGTGGAAGTAATGCTATTGGTTTTCATCCCGGTGGGCATCAGTGAACAATCGTCACCATTAGTGGTCGCGCGTGTTCATTCGAATTGTGATCTTTTAGTCCTGGAAATATATTTTTGACGACCTCCCTGGCGCAGTGGTGAGCACTGTGGAAGGTGCTGGGGTGAAGGTCTGGTCTGGTGGGAGGCTACGGCTGTGGCTAGTTACCACCCACGGCAAAGTCGTACCTACCTCCAAGCGATTTTGCGTTTCGGTGCGATGCTGTGTAGAAACCAATGTTTTGTTTATTGATTTGTTGGTTTCTCCTTCAATTACATCGCAACGCAATTGACGTGATTTTTGCATGGGTATAGTGTTGAAGTGACAGGCTACTTTTTATCCCGGATAACCAATAAGTTCCCGCGGGATCATTCAAAGCCTATTGGGCTCTTTTCTGGAAACGCAACGCGCAACGCACCACGTTTGAGTTAACAGCGTGGTGCGTCGCGTCCCGCTGTTAACTCAAACATTATGGCCAAGTAGATATTATATGAGAGAGTTCATGCACAAGCGTTTGCTCAAGTTATATAGCGTAGTTCGACGCGCGTCGCAACGCACCTTGCGACGCGCAACGCGCCGCGTCTCCAGGAAAGAGCCCTCAATCCACCCGAATGAAGTAGTGCGTATCAAGTAGTTCTTTGGGTACCTGTATGCAGTGGCGTGCACAGTGTTTGAAGCCAGGGTAAGCATTAGTTAGGTAGGAACCTATTTACTGGCAGGTCATAATGAAAAATATGCATTGAGCCATTACAACTGGGGTAAGCAGTGCATTTATGCCTCTATGCCCTGCACGCCACTGCCTGTATGTCTCATCCATACTAATATTATAAATGCTAAAGTGTGTTTGCCTGTCTGTCTGCTAGTTTTTCACGGCTCAACTGTTCAACCGATTTTGACGAAATTTGGTACAGAGATAGTTTGAATCCCGGGGAAGGTCATTGGCTACTTTTATCCCGGAAAATTAAAGAGTTCCCACGGGATTTTCAAAAACCTAAATCCATGTGGACGAAGTCGCGGGCATCATCTAGTTTTCTTATATGTCCAATTTGTAAGATTGAATTTTTTTATGTACTCGAGGCAATAATACAGTATACGCGGAAGAAAATAATGTACATCGACCTATAGAAAAAGGTGTTTTGTAGAGCACTGTCTCTGTCATTGAGTCCGACAAAACGTCACATAGGTATGAGTGACAGAGACAACGTTCTACAAAGCCGAAACGTCATTCTAAAGGCCGATGTACATTATTTTCTGTCACGTACTTTATATTATTCGTTTGCTTGATTTGCCTAGAACAAAAGCGAAATACTTCAAAAGAAAAAAAAATTAATGAAAAATTCTCACTTAGTAGAGAGCAAAATTAATTTTTCGCTTTTAAATAATTGAAAATACTTATCGTCGAAATACTTTTCAGCTGCAAGTAAGAGCCAAAGTTGCAATGAGATTTTCAGTACGTACCTATTTGTTAAACTGTGCCGTTTTCGTTCCTTACATTCACTTTTAAACTAAAAACTTTCATGCAATTTTGAACAGTCTTCAACTACAGAAACTCTTGCAATTTGAAAGATAATATACTTAGTAACTTAATAATAATAAATTATCATCATCATCGTTATCATCATCATATCACCCACCACTGAGCAGTCTCTTTTCAGAATGAGAAAGATTTAGGCCTTAGTCTACCGCACCGGCCAAGTGCGGGTCGGCAGGCTTTACACACCTTTGAGTACGTTATGGAGAACTCTCAGGCAAGTTGTTTCAAGAAAAATCACTTACCGTTATAAGGGAGTGATATTTTAATTGCCAATTTAGAAATGTTAGTCGGGCGTGCCCGGAATCGAACCTCCGATCCCTGAATAGGAGACCGACGTATTAACCAGTAGGCCAAGTGCAGATTGGCAGGCTTCACACGCCTTTGAAAACGCTGTGGATGTCTCTTAGACAGGTTTTCTCACGATACTTCATGCGAATAGGAGGTCGAAGTGTTTCACCACTTTCATCATTGTATAATAACTTCATTTAGACCTAAATTCAATGCTGCTCTAACTTTTATAACAGCTATCGGTACACTAGAACGACTATAGGGACCAAAAGACCTAAAAGTCAGGTATGTAAGGTAGTTATAGTTCAGAAAATTACGCGGGTGAAGCCAAGGCAAATTTTATTAAATATTCAATTTCTTTTGCAAATATGTATCTACATTTCCTAGCAAGAAAAACTATCTCACGGAAAAATCTTACCATCTCTATAATACCAAAAGGAAGTTTGTTTTGAAAGACTTTTTTCTCATAAATTCCGATCCTATAATAATAAAGTGGACCTCTAAGTGGGTAAGTCTTTGTCCAGTTTCCGGTTCGTTTAATTGTCGTACCGCTGTGGGCAGTAAACTACAGGAACTATTGCAGGACAAAGGACTGACGGGATCTCTGCGGCAAGTTTACACAAAACTGAAGAATTTCATGTACAATAAAGTGTTGTCTCGTCTCGCCACTGAGATTCATGTTATTGGTTCTAAATAACTCTTTTTTTTCTATACAAGGAATCTACAGGCTTAATAAGGCTAGTAATACTTAAGGCTTGCTTTAGTTTTATTTGAATATTTTCAATAAAAAAGCTTAATTTAAATATTATATAAGTACCCAAAAGGAAAAAAAAGGTGACTGACTGATCTTCACGCACAGCTCAAAGTACTGTGACATGCAGATAGGCATTATGATGAATCCGATAAAAAAAGATTTTTGAAAATTCAATTTAAAATAGGGATTTGAGTGTAATCTACGCGGACAAAGTCGCGGGCAGAAGCAAATTTGCTATAATCCGCTAAAACAGATAAATCTGTATGATTACAACGTGTAACATGTCATATGCACCACCCGGCCTCTCACTACTAAAGAAGCAGGAAAAGTAATAGGTATAGGCAGTGGCGTGCAGCTCATAGAAGCATAAACGCACTGCTTACCCTCATTGTAAGAAATCAATGCTTACTTTTTCATTATAACCTGCCGTAAAACAAGTTCATACCTAATTGCATACCCTGGCTTGAAATCCTGTGCACGCTACTGGGTATAGGTAGGTATAGGTAGAATACACACCACCAAAACTGACAACACCACACTAATCTTCATGAACACACTCAACATAAGTTTCACTCCAACATCGGAGCATCCTCAGGAGATATAGACTGCACAATTGGGTATTTGACTCCAATTTTAACTAGGATAAAAAAAAGGACGTAAACTGAAAAAACTAATTAAATCGATCAAATAACAAAAAAGTTATAAGTATTTAAATATTTGTAATTAGACAGAGATAGCGATATAGCAGTTTGACGTCACACCTTACTAATGCCATAGTAGCTTCGTGCGGTTTCATACAAATTTTAGTTTTGCGAGAAAGGGATAGAAGACCCTCCCACTCCAAAATAAAAATGCCCGTAACTTTGTAAATCTTTGTTGGATTTTAATATTTTTTTCAGCGTACGTCATTATTTTTATCCTAGTTTATATTAAAGTAATAATATTTATCAAATTCAAAAGTAGGAAAATACCCAATTGCAATTTTATTGTAATCGCAATCCTGCATACGTAAAGTTCACCTTAACAACCATTTTTTCTAATATTTTTGTGGAGAATTCCACTCGTGCCGAACATACAGCTATGCATAAAAAATTAAGATCTTCGTTGTGGAATGAGTGGCATGTCCCATAAAATTGTCGAGAGATCGACTCGACGTAGGAACAAAGAGTTGTCATGTTACTAGAGCAGCAATCTCCCACTAAACGGACTAAGCCTGACTCGTGTAAAAGTTTAGCAGTTGAGATCGTTTTGTAAAACGGCTGTAATTTAGATGGACGTCGGCTTGCCTATACCACGGTAATGTTATAGATAACATTACCGTGCCTATACGCACGGAGTCGCGGCAACTTCGTGCGCATACACACGGTGGCGACATTCATACAAATTACAGATTCTAACGGTTGCCGTCAACTGAGTTGCCGGGCCACTAGTCGACCGTGCTTAATGGGTCTATGATCTACCTGTCAATTTTATGATGCAAATGTGTTCGGACACAGGTAACTCATGTATTTTTTCGCTGTCATAATCCAATGGGACGGCAATCCGATACGACCGGAGACAGTTAAAGGGACGATCTTCGGCTTTACGTACTTTCAACAACACTGACAATATCCCAACTCCGAGAACAAAAATCCAATAATAACCTTTTAGTCCAACCCGAGATGCGAAGGCAGAACCTCAAGATCCACTACATTGTCATATATTACAGTAGTAACTTACAAGAGAGTGCTTCAAAAAATGGCGGCCCGATACGCAGCAGAAAGTAATGTACATCGGCCTTTAGAATGAGGTTTCGGCTTTGTAGAGCGTTGTCTCTGTCACTCATACCTATATGACGTTTTGTCGGTCTCAACGACAGAGACAATGCTCTACAAATCTGCTTTCTCTTTCTAAAGGACGATGTACATTACTTTCGGCCGCGTACTGTACTTATCCTTAATTCTAATATACTCATTGTGAGACGCTGTTTTGTAGGCTGGTGATAAAGATTGCTCCCCCATGTTCTAACTCAACTCAATGGCTCGGCACACCAATTTGCATATTATTGCATTCCCGACTGAATAATGAGGTGTCACCACAGAATCCGCGATTCTCGACAAGGGTGATTAGGGGCCCTTTTAGCGTCTGAACATTTTATTATGATTGCCATGTCATTCGTCATCACTGGTATTCAACACGTTTTATATTATACAAACTATGATTTATCCACATAACAGAGAGAAGTTAACATAGGGCTCTCTCTGTTACGTAATTCCAAACAAATGACAAAGACAAGAAAGTCAGTGGGCGTAAACTATTTGGGGTGACCAACCAATCACAAACGAGCCTATGTTTCCCGTACTAACTTGTCTCTGTGGATGGAGTAGTTGAGGAAATTCTTTATACATAACTTTGTACACTAAATTTTATTATTTTAGACAATCGTGAGTGATTTCCATTGTAAATATAGCTCCCGGCTGTACCCACGTGTTTAGTCGACGTAAGCCCGACTAGTATTAGACCCATCCGGGGTTCGGGGGGAGGAGGGTGCTTACGTCGACTAAGCACGTGAGTACAGCCGGGAGCATCTATCATCATTATCATGATCAACCCATCGCCGGCTAGTGAGCCTGTATCTGTAGTGACAGCGCAAGGGTCTCCTATCAGAGTGAGAAGCATTGGCAGACTTTGAGACACCTTTGAAAACATTATGAAGAACTCTCAAACATGCAGGTTTCCTCGCGAAGTTTTCCTTCACAGTTAAAGCAAGTGATATTTAATTTCATAAATCGCACATAACTCCGAAAAGTTTGAGGTGCGTGCCCGCGATAGGGGGGAAGCGGACGTCCAACCACCTATATTTACAATGTATTCAGATCATCCAATAAAACAACACAACACAATAAACATACATGCAACCCCATAAAGACTAAAAACCAACTGAAAGTTAACTGAAAGCAATAAATGCTCCGGATTATTACTAGACCGACGCCGCTACGTTATCGGAAAGGCATAAAGGCAGATAAAGGCGATATAAAGTGACAATGTTCAACGCTTTACTGGCAGCCACGTAGACTTGTCTATTCTTCAAAAAACCCCGTCTGACTGAGAACCTCCCCCTTTTTAGGATACCGTAGTACTTAATAAAGTACTTCTAATACATAACGTTTCCACTTGGAACGCTGGATACGTATAGATGTAATGGACAACAAACTTGAGCTGTGTGTTTCGATGCTCTAATTCTATTAACGTTGGTAATATGTTAAAACTGCTAACTCTACAGATTGCTTCTTATGCAATTTATAGACAAAAAATTTTTTAACGTTAGTTGAAATAAAACTAACGCGGTGTATCTAAATATACCTATACCTGTATAAAAGGAAAAGGTGATTGAATGACGCACAGCTCAAACTACTGAACAGATTGGGCTGAAATTAAGCATGAAAATAGCTATTATGACTAGACATTCGTTAAGAAAAAAAAATTGAAAATTCAACTCCTAAAGGGGTTAAATAGTGGTTTGAATTTTGTATAGTGCTCGCGGACGAGTTGAGGATATAAGCTAGTATTATATACGGCGCATAGTGAAAATGTGTTCCGTGAAGCGATAAAATATAAGGAATATTTTGCGAACAACGTCGAAACCCGTGTGGAGTGTTAATGAACTATCGCCCCGACGTGTGGTATTACAAATTATATCGGCGCCTTAATTGGATCTCCCGCGGCGACCTCGTAACGAATGTGTACTCATATTCGGTACACGAGGGAATTGGAATCCCGGTCTATCTAGAGGTGAATAAAATACGCAATTAATACTATTCCTGTTCTATACATTCGTTGCCGTAGCTAAACGATAGACGGCTCTACATAGGTCTTTTGTAGATATTTCGACATGCGACGGTCTTGCACCGACTGTATCTTGCGACTTCCTGCAACTCGCTGTATGCTTTCCAGTGCAAGGTCTCCATTCCAACTTTTTGGGGCCCCAATGACATACCTATAATTTATAAGCATATCCGTTATTTTTACAAAAACGGCGACTTCATCGCTGCAGCAGCGCCTTACGTCATATCAACAAAGAATCAACAAGCTACTTCAAAGGTCATTGAACTTACCGTACTATTACCAGTATGGTGATTGTATAAAACCTGCATCAATCATTATTACAATCTCAATTGTTCTTATTGGCTGAATTTGTGCGATTCTTGTTGCAACAATGCATTGTGGCCAATAGTGAGCGAGCATTAACCAATCAGAGATGATTGCGATCGTGACATTGTAGCTGTCAAACAACCGCGGTAGGGCCACAGGTTTTGTATGCTTGTAAACATATAACTAACCAGGGAACAGCATCAAATGAGTTCTATATACATTCCAGAAAACTAATTTAAGATGCCTTTGTATAATATTGAAGACTTGCAGTAAATATTCAAAATGTGTTTCCGCTAAGCGATAAATAAGAATTACTTTGAGAACAACGTCGGAACCCGTGTGGAGTGTTAATGAACTATCGCCCCGACGACGTGTGGTATTACAAATTATATCGGCGCCTTAATTGGACCTCGTAACGAATATCAAATATGTACTCATATTCGGTACACGAGGAAATTGGAATTCCGGTCTATCTATAGATGAATAAAATACGCAATTAATACTATTTCTGTACTACAGTCTACACATTCGTTGCCGTAGCTATAAGCGATAGACGGCTCTTACATAGGTCTCTTGTACTTAGATATTGCGACATGCCACGGTCTTGCACCGATCTTGCACCTCAATGCGACTCACTTGATGTAATCTATCCACGTACTGGGATAGAGATCAAATAGGATATACAAGATATATTTACATTGTTTGACTCTCGCCAAACTGGTGAGCCAGCTTGTTGGTGAGCTGGCGCTCCTTAAAATAATTAGTATCTACTTAAGTAATAACTGATTCCTACATTATATATTCCTACATTACTAAACTTATATTCTAACGTATATACCTACCTACTTAAACCAACGAGTTTAGGAAATAAAACGGATAACGTCACGCCACGTAAGCTGGGTGGTCGTTGGTAAACAACAGGGGAATTTGGACAAATACCATAAAATTGAAAGCGAGTCATAAATATTCCAGACTGGCTGACGACATGGTTTCACTGACGGCGAATCTCAAAACTCAATGCCCTTAGTTATTACCAAATATTATTTACAATCTGATGGCTGCGAGAGGTAGTGTATTAGGTTAAAACTTTTAGAAGAGTTTATTCGTAATGCGCTTCAAACAAACGGAGTCACATAGGAATATCTTTAAAATGGTTTTATTTATTTGATTTGGTAAGCGTAAGCAAGCACAACTCGAAAACTTCGGTAACAGCTTTCAAGCAAAAGTAGTGAAAATCGCATTGCAACTTTAACGCTTATTTACAACTGTGAAACATTTCACAGCTAGCATACTTCCTTATAATTGGAAAACATTTCTAAATACCTCCTTGTATTTACCTACTAAGCGCAAAAAGACGCTGATTAAATTAAATTACATTACCTACATTTTAAGGATGTTTTTCGCTGTCGAAATTTATCTTCAAACTAGCGGTCAATTTATTTATACTTATGAGTGTAAAGATTTAGATACGGACAAATTATTACTGACTTCATTATTTAAATATAATAATTAAGCTACTATCTGAAAATACTAGCTGATGTAGCTGATGCACGCCCGTCTCGGTGTGCATCAGGGTCTGCGTGGATTTGTATTTTCGAAAATCCCGCGGGAACTCTTTGATTTTCCGGTAACTATGTCCATGTAAAAATCAGATCAATCCTTTGCTCCGTTGCTGAGTAGGTAATTAAAGGACACAACTATTAAACAAACACACTTTCGCATTTACAATATGGGTAGTGATACCTTACGCCGATTTATAATATTATCATCATCATGATCAACCCATCGCCGCGGCGATGCGGTATACCTAATAATTTTAAAAAAATAGTGGGGCATGCCCGGTATCGAAGCCCGGGTCCCTCGGAAAGGAGGCATACCTATGTCTTACCCACTAGGCTATCACTTAGCTTAAATTAATTATCTTGATTAAACTCTGAAAACTGACTAGACTAATTCAATTCGCTATCTCTAGAAAACCTTTGAGAACTTTTAGTAGTTCTTAAGAAATTCTCTTAAAACTTTTTATTGAAAACGGATAATGCTACTAGAATGTTATCAAAGAGCTTCTTGAACTAAGGTTAAGTGAAGGATTTAAATTCATTGGAAATTTAAATCTAGGGCTGTCCAAAACTGCTTTTTCTATTACTTTTTTGAACAACTTTTTTAAATTTAGGTCTAAGTTTGCTACCATATAATGCTCTTGATCCTCAGTAATCATATTATCACACTAATATTATTAACACGAAAGTTGTGTGTGTGTGTGTGTGTGTTGTGTGTGTTTGTAACTCTTTCACGCAAAAACTATTGGACGGATCTGGCTGAAGTTTGTAAAGTAGATAGCTTATACCCTGACTTTATACAAAGGCTACTTTTTATCCCGGAAAATCAAAGAGTTCCCGCGGAAACACGCGGACGAAGTCGCGGGTGTCATCTAGTTAGAAACACGACATACAGAGAGAGAGAGTTTGCTATTAGAATAAATTATTCCATGAATTTCTAATAAATAAGGATGTAAGATCGTATTCGCCTCATTAATAAGGCTCCATGAGGAGTTCATAAATTAAGGTAAGTAAGCTTCTTAGGGAATCCACTGCGATATTAATAGTACCACAGAAAGGGACTTAGTTCTCTGTTTTGTTATAATATTATGTGTACTTGTTTAATCAAGTCATAATTAATGAATGAAGCGTATAAGACAACATAATATTATACATGTATGACAAACCAGTTTTACTCCTATAAGTCGCTGTGAAAAATGACCCCGGATGGGTTCGAAACTAGTCGGGCTAACATCGATTAAATACGTGAATAAGCCAGTTTGTCATACGGTTTGTATATACATAATATTATTATAATGCAGTTTACCTATAGAAATATTATTCGAAAGAGTGTCTGTTTGTCTGTTACTTACCTTTTCGATCCACCCGTCTAACGAATGGGCCGTGAAAATAATGTAATAAAATCAAACGTTTGGTACAGAGATACCTTGCGTCCCGTAGCCGACTACGGGACGCAAGCTACACGGCTACTTTTTATCTTGGAAAATCAGAGTTTTCACGGGATTTATAAAACCTAATTCCACGCAGGCGAAGTCGCGGGCCTTAGCTAATAAAGTGCCTGATACCACAAAAACAAATCAATAACTTTTTGGCCTATTGTCAGTAACTAACTTTGAAGACGTAAATATTGTATCTATTATAAAATATTTCATTGACTACAACGTACATGTATGAGTAGGTACATTCCAAGCACATGCATCGTTGCTACCTTGATTCTGCAAATAAATATTTCGTAAGTAGTTAAAATAATACAAATATTTTTGCCACCCCTAAACTCTACATATTCCTAATAGCGATCTGCAAGGAAAAATGTTGCAAAAGTATTTGCCAAGGTTATTCGGCCTTGCGAAATGATATTTTGATATTTTCTAACTGTAACTAGGCCAAGTCGTCCAAGCGGCACAGGTACAATGGTTCCGTAGTGCGGCGCGAACAAAGCTTTAGGACACCTCGTTAGCGCGCCGCGGCAAACAAAATCAAGGGTTAGCGGTAACGCAGACGACCGATTTTTTTCTTAAAATTGATTCTTATATTTTGATAACTGCTGTCTTTCTAAATAGTTAAAAACACAAAACTTAAAAACTTACCTATTTATTTCGTGTGGGGCAACTACTGACGCTAATTCTCTTTGCATAATATTTACGTTTCATACTATAAACGTACGAGGATGGTTCTTACGGAGAGAAAAATTTAAAAAAATTGAATCGACTGTTAGGCGGTACGAAGTTCGCCGGGGCAGCTAGTTTTAAAATAAATATAAGTAGCGAAACCGATACAAGTTTCGCTTAGAGCAGCTGTCAAAATGTTCTATGTTTAATAATATATTTTCACTAACTTTTCTAGAATCGACTATGGATATCGGCCGTCTGCGATTATCTTTATTGAAAAAAGCTCCCACTTTACCGTCGCTAATAGCTGAGATGCGAAGCAAACGTTCCTCAGTAGTAGAGAAAATTCATTATTTTGTTTGGTAAAATAGAGAGCTTTTTCCTAACAAATGGTGCCTTATTGAGTTTCATTCTGGGAAGAAAAATTTGAAATTCATTCCGTGTCCGCGTTTCGTTTTTAATTTTACTTCTGTTGAACCGACTGCTAAATATTAATTTAAAAATTTAATTAAGACCCACTTAAGGTATATTTTTTGTCGAATCCGTTGTCTTAAATATTTTTTTGTACACAAGACTCTCAACGAATATTTAGAAGAAACCTAGCTCGCAAAAAGGGAAACCTGGTGATGAAATGCACCTCACCACTGGAACAACTTGTCCACAATCAGTGAGTAGCTAGGTATGTCAGAATATAAAATGCGTACTTTGTACTTTCAGAATTAAAAAGCTTCAAAATTGGGCAAAATAATACTATTTTGTCCAATTTTATTATATTACTTAATTTTTTTTTATTCTTTAATTAACAGGCTTTTACATTTATGTATGTCAGTCAGCCTGGTACTTATCTTGTAACAAATTATATTGTGTACAAAAAATAATAAATAAATCTAAAATGTACCACATGCGTTTTTGAGGTTTTTGTGGCTCGTACGGATTTTGTATAACTTAAATAATTTGTTTCGTTTGTTAATAAGAATAAAAGCTATTCAAAAAACACTGACTTATTAATTATACTCGTAAGCAATCAATATCATCTGGCTCAGATTTTTTAAGATATTTTCCGCATAAAAACTACACGTTCCTTCAATAGAGTATTGCTATGCAGATGTGTCCCAAAGGACCCGGCATTTCCAATGCTTTGACCTGAATATAGGGTAGCCAAGATTCCAGGAAAAACTCTGGGATATGAGCACAAATCTACGCGCCGTATGATTCAATGGTATCTTCACGTCCCAAATGAATTATACCTATACGCCCATTTTTGGCACATTTCCAAGATTAAACTCAACTCAACCGATTTTGTGTATTTTCACAGACACAAAGGTATTGAGAAGTCAGTGGTGAATGATCCCCCTTAAGACGAAAACTGCTACTTATGATATTATTGTTGCATCAGGGTATTTCATCTAATATAACACAGCCCTGAAATGATTTGATTACCTGTTACTACTACCTGAACATCGACCTGCCGCCCACGAAATGCGATGGGGGTGTATCGGTAGGACTGAAATTTGAGCAAAGTCAATCGAGCGGGACAAGGACAGTGCTCCTCGCTCGCCTGACGACAAGGTGAAAACCGAGAAACGCCAGCATGGCAGTAGGTACTAGTAGCCGTGCCATTACGTTGCAGGCGACGATAAATTGGCGGGGGGAGTGAGTGTCACTTCTATTTTCTGTGCTAATAGTGAGAGTGTCAGTCAATCAGAGCCTCAGTAGCTCAACGGTTAACGGAGGGAACTGAATTCTGATTTTTTCGGCGAGGGTTCAAACACCACTCGTTGCACTATTGTTGTACCTACTCCTAGCACAAGCTTTACGTTTAGTTGAAGGGGAAAGGGGAATATATATCATGATTAATATGGATAACATTCTTCAAAAAAATCAAAGATTTAAAGAAGAACAAGAGAAGAGTCGGTGTGGCGGTACTTCAAGGAAGTATCTGATGCACCAAAGCACAGCCACTTGGGTGCTTCATACAGTTCATTGAATGACCAATCAAACGTGCGTATAGTAGCCAGAGCGCATTTAGTGTAACTTCGTACTGGGCGACCAATATCGCACTTTGTAGGTATGTTTCAGGATTATTTCAGGCTTAAAAGAGAAATAATACACATTATTTCATCGACAGTAATACAGCATAACATACGACGTGTTAATTGGTATAAATTTGAATATTGAACTATCGAATTACTGATACAAGCTCAACGAATGTACGCGTGATCATCATCAATGTATTATTATATTATACTAGCTTATGCTCGCGACTTCGTCCGCGTGGCCTACAAAATTTCAAATCCCTATTTCACCCCCTTAGGAGTTGAATTATCAAAAATCCTTTCTTAGCGGATGCCTACGTCATAATAGCTATCTGCATGCCAAATTTCAGCCCGATCCGTCCAGTAGTTTGAGCTGTGCGTTGATAGATCAGTCAGTCAGTCAGTCAGTCAGTCAGTCACCTTTTCCTTTTATATATATAGATTCGCTGAAATTGAAATACTAAATATTACATCTGCGGTCCTGCATTTGGGTGGTAATTAAGCTTTCTAAAAGCTAAATTAGAGGCTAAATTCTAATATTAGGATAGGTTGTATTACTATCATTATTTCCACATTACTGCGCATTACCACGTTTCAATTATGCAATTTAAAAGATTTTTAAATTTATAGCTTTTACAGGTTTCCACGCCTGAAGGGTGCCAACGGGTACCCTATTACTAAACCTCCGCCGTCCATCCGTCAGTCTATCAGTGGACTTTATCAGCTTACGTTGCCGCTTTAACAAGAAATAATAAAAAACCAATTTGGCGATTGGCGATGGCGATTTCGAAATGGCTGCTATGCTAATCCATACTAATATTATAAATGCGAATGTGTGTCTGTCTGTCTGTCTGTCTGCTAGCTTGTCACGGCTAAACCGTTCAACCGATTGTGACGAAATTTGGTACAGAGATAGCTTACATCCCAGAAAAGGACATAGGGTACTTTTTATCCCGGGAAGTTGAAGAGTTCCCACAGGATTTTTAAAAAGCTAAATCCACGCGGACGAAGTCGCGGGCATCATCTAGTTAAAAATAAATAAAAAGAACAATGTTACATTATCTTGTACGATGGTACGGAACCCTTCGTGTGCGAGTCCGACTCGCACTTGACCAGTTTTTCCAGGTTTTGTCATTCACGACAATTATTGTTATTCTATGGCGCTTCTGTTATATTGAGCAAAGAAGTAAAATGCTGGAACGGTGGTAACGCAAACTTCAAAGTATTGCATTGTTTGGCACAATGATGTTATAGTAAATATTTCTTTCTTTCGATTCTTATTAGAGCTTTGATATAAATAAAAACCGACTTCGTTACATAAACACTAAAAATTTAAAAATAATTTAATTTATTACCGAATATATTATGTATACAAGAGTTAATATAGTTCCATAATAATACTTTTTGGTGCCGGTGCCAATTAGCTTTAGCTGCGCGAATCGTCTGGACTTCATATTTTTATGGGACTCCACAATGGCACCTCATTGGCACCGACCCCAAAAAATATTATTATGGAACTATATTAACTCTTGTATACATAATATATTCGGTAATAAATTAAATTATTTTTAAATTTTTAGTGTTTATGTAACGAAGTCGGTTTTTATTTTTTTTGTAAAAATTTTTTATTTCACAATTTTTAGTGGCCCCATGGAATTATGCTATGACGGGTAAAAAATCTACTGTTTACTAAGTTATTACACTGATCGCGAGCAATTTACTCTTATCGGTTGAGGAGTTCCAGTATCTATCTTCGAAGATGTTCATCAGATGTTCACCAAATTGAAATGGGACCAACTTTGAAGTATACCCTTTCAAACAAAAACAAAAAAAAAAAAAAAAAAAAAAAAAAGATTCCGACGAATTGAGAACCTCCTCCTTTTTTTGAAGTCGGTTAAATAATAACAGTCTAACCATTAGACAGCGAAAATAAAAAAAGCACTTTGATTTCCGGGTCAGAACGTTACCATAGCGGGCAGATCCGGCGTATGCATATCAATACTTTATTGGACGTAACGTACCATTTGGATGTGAAAAATATTGATATTTCTGTTACGATATGAATATTTACAAGTCAGTATTTTCTTATAATTTCCATTTGAATTTTTTTTGATATTATATACCTCCTAAATGATACCCGCAACTTCGTCCGCGTGAATTAGAGGTTTTTTACAAATCCCCTGAGAACTATTTGATTTTCCGGAATAAAAAGTTGCCTATGTCCGCCCCGGGATGTAAACTAACTTTGTACCCAATTTCATCAAAATCCGGGCCGAGAAAAGCTATCAGATAGACAGGCAGACGCTTTCGCATTTATAATAGGTATGAGCATGGATTAAGGCCGCAGAGGTCGAGAGATTGGACTTCATTCCTTATCTCAGTGGTAATGATATATTTGGTTGGACACTACGAAAAGTATCCAATAACAGTCAAACTCTTAATTAACTAAATCTCGTTGAAAGATACAGATCTTTGATGAAAAACCTCAGATGAGCTTACGGACGTCGAAAATTGTCTGTGAAAAATATATCCGTTCAACCACAATTATTAGTCATTGAGGCAATTTATCCGAACAAGGTATTTTTTTAAAGAATATTATTTGCCATGTTAATCATGACTAACATTCCCCTTTCTCCTTCAAGTAAGCGCAAAGCTTGTGCTAGGAGTAGGTACGACGTTTAAGTTTCAGTCATTCACTTAAAGTTTGCAGTCCTCACTGGTCCTCACTGACTTAAATTTATACTGAATAACTTTCTGAGTTCATAAAGTTGTGTTGTATTATAAAAATAGCAATACTGACAGACAGAGCAAAAGAAACTTGCCAATTTATTAATTACACGAGTGGTCTCTCTTGTTAGCTTGAGTTCATTATGCAGAATATCACCGCCTCTAGTAATAGCACAACTCTACGGCTGTAGATATCCCTACGTACCATCTTATCGCAGCTAAGCGCAAACCTATGTCAATGTCAATTTAAATGGCATGACACGACTCTTTGCTTTAATTAAGTTTTCCATTATTTACCTTCAGAGGCATTTAATTAATTACGTTGATTAAGATAAGCTACTTAGGCCAATCCAATGGGATTATCAGTAAAACAAACTCCTACCAATATGATCTGTATTGTAAACTAGCTTTTTTCCACGGCTTCTTGTGATCATCATGGTCATCATCATGATTAATTGCTGACTCACTACTGAGCACGAATCTCCTCACAGGATGAGAAGAGAATTGAGATGAGGTTTTGGCCATAGTCTTCTACGCTCTGGCCAAGTGAAGATTGGCAGATGTCACATATCTATGAGAACATTATGAAGAAACTCAGTATTATATATTGTGTTGTATGTATAACTATATACATATTGATATTTAATTGCTTAAGAACGCACATAACTCCGAAAAATTGTGTTTACAATACCTATATATACCTACATCACTGGTTGCAATTAGGTACAATTTCTCCACGTAAGTGGATACTTTATATGCAGAATATTATGTAAGCGCAATAAAATTGCAAAATAACTCTTGTTTTATTTTGATTAAAGCGTGAATAGTAGTTGCACGTACCTGTAAGTATGCAATTTGTGCTAAAGAAAAATTGCTGTAGAAATTGAATTGCACAAGAGAAATTGTTTTGCAGCACAATTTCCTTTCTGAAAAGGAAACGCAGAACGTTGCATGAGATGAAAAGTGAAAAGTATACTTATTATAAACTGGAGGCCCCGATGTAACTAGAGACGACTATATACCTAGACTAGTGCGCGAAGCGATTGAAATTCGCAAACACCAGAATTTCAGTGGTGCGGATGGCGGAACATTGAATTATTAATGGCTTTAAACTAGCAAGTATGTGGAAACCAGTGGTAGAATTATGCAAACCAAGACAGCATCGTACGACATCGAAAGTTAATAGTGACGTTGTGAGTTTATTTTGCCGGACAGCTCGTGAAGTTCCAGCGAAAAGAACAAGAAAGAGGGTAGTTCGCTACTGCCCATGAGAGCTCAAGCTCTAGTAGCACCGCAGTCCCGTCGCGACCACGACCAGTGCGGATTGAAATATCGACAAATACAAACATCAAATTAATCGTGGTTTGTACCAGATGTAACTTAGTAAGGAACAGAAATCTTTTCCGTTCATAATATGGCTAAGCAGTTTTAAAGTTACCTATACTTACTTAGTACTTGTAGGGCCTGGGTTTGAATTTTTCCAAGGTCTAGATAATAAATTGATATGCGATACGCCTTTATTGAAGCAAAATCGAATCTCTCGGTTGAGGCAGAGCAGTGGCACGTATAGGTACACGGTACACCAACAGTGCTGCCGGAAAGAGGATTTAAGGTGTCAGCACACATATGGGATCGGAAAGGGATCGTAACGTCACGGCGCGGCGGGCAGTAGTAGACTTATAAATAATATTGATAGACAATCAATTTTCTAGATAGTTATCAATTCTTCGGTCTCATCTTCCCCTAGGTACGGACCTGGGTTCTGCCCGCCGGCTAGGCTTTAACATAAAAACTGGGGGAGAGTAACTCCGGCTCGAAATAACAAGCTCAAGTATCTATAATTATTAACGCTGTAACAATGTGAAGTGTGGATAATAAAAGGGGTGTCTATCAAACTTGGTGGTTGTTTCTATGAGCACCGGACACCTCCACCTAACATTGGACCTAACATTCTTACATTCTGATTTTAAACGTAGTCACTGGCAACAGGCTAGTATCTCCAGGCCTTTATCTTCAAAAAATACGAATTTACGAAGGTGATAGTGAATGCTCCCAAAAGGCTAATGATGTTCATAAAAACGGCACGAAAACCTCATTACGTATCCAACTCACGCTATACCCAAATTACTTCCCTACTTATTTCTTGTTTTTTGATTGTTATTGAATACCTCTGAAGCTCAGCGGTATGATAACTCTCCTCGAAAATAAATGATCCCTGGTTCTATTCCTGATTGTCCGCCCTAAAGTCAAAAAGTCAAAACGTTTATTCAAAGTAGGTAAAAAAATTACGCTTCTTGATAGTCGGTTGCATTTGGAAGATGATGATATAGTGGTGATAATTTTTACGCGAACTTAAAACTAAAGCTACGAGGGTTCCAAAAGCGCCCAAAACTGCAAAAAAATTTGAATACTGAGGATAAATATAACAGGTTTAAAAACAGCTTTGAACAAGTCGTTTACCAGCTATTAAAAAAATATACTTTTTAAAACGATCACAAATCAATAGAAAAACGAATGCGAAATGAAATCAAAGGCAAAAACCTGGAATGGTCTTTTGAATGTGCCGTAAATAATCGGGAGGAAACCTCACAATGTAGCTGAAAGTTAATTAAATCCATAATCTGTTGTCGACTTTAATACGAGGGGCAAAGGATTTATTTCAATTTGCATCAAATGAGCTGCATTCGATAATAGTTTTCCATTCTGCTGTTTCATGAATAGGTACATTAAAGAAAAGTTGAAAGGTAACCATTGGTAGTATTGAGGGACTCTTTTGAATCAACTATTATTTTTTATAAATCATTTATAGATGAGCGTATTATTTACTTTAATTTAATAAAGTTAGCTACTAAAGTTGGTTTGTTTTGAAAATATTAATAGGTAAAGGTATGGACATAATACGCGATAGGTTGAAATGGCAATCGGCCAATGTAACCGGCCAAGTGCGTGTTAGACTCGCGCACCGAGGGTTCCGTATTACAGTCGTATTTTTTCGACATTTTGCACGATAAAAACAATTTTTTTTTTTATTAAGAATATTAGCCATGTTAAATGACTAATATTCCCCTTTCCTCTCCAAGTAAGCGTCAAGCTTGTGCTAGGAGTAGGTACGACAATAGTGCAACGGGCGGGGTTTGAACTTTGAACGTCGACCTTTCTGTGTTCAGTCCACTCCTTTACCAGTTGAGCTATTGAGGCTCTAAATATAATATATATAATGCATAAAAATAAATTAAAATCTGTTTTAGAATGTACAAGTAATGCCCTTTCACATCATACCCCACTTGGTATAGTTATCTAACTTTGAAAATTGAATATATTTACTAATATTTTGTTCATGAATACATTTTAATTTTGTTTCTGTGATGTAACCAACAATTCAGGGTTTTCGGATTTATTCTTTTACTTGTGCTATAAGACCTACCCACTTACCAAATTTCATGATTCTAGGTCACCGTAAGTACCCTATAGGTTTTCTTGATAGACACGATGGGCAGACAGACAGACAGACAACAAAGTGATCCTATAAGGACCCCTTTTTCCTTTTGAAGTACGGAACCCTAATTATAAATTACTTACTTTCTCACTCGTTTTCTCAGCGATGTCTCTCAGTCATATTTGCGTAAAACTTGAAACATTAAATGTTCCTATTACGACTTACAAGTGCGACCTGGGAATTACTATTCAAATCTTTGCATAGACTAAGGATTAGAAGATTACAAGGCTAAATTTAATTACATCACCGAATATGGCTGAAGTTTTGCCATTAACAGGAGTGAAACTTCTTGATGGTCGGATGATTTTCAGAATATATTACAATAAAACTGTTTAACTCTGATACTAAATCTAGATTTTAAATATCTCTTTAATTTATTGGGAGAAAATGAAAAAAAAAATATCTTATTTAAAAGAGTTTGTTGAATTTATTGTATTAGTACAATCTATCTCTGTACCAAATTTCAACAAAATCGGTTATGATGGATGGACCGTGAAAAGCTAGCAGACAGACAGACACACTTTTTGTATTTATAATATTATGGATGTACAAATCGCAATAACTCGAAATAACACACTTAATTATCTCTAGCACTATTACTTGTTGGTAGAGCAATGGGTATTAAAACCTACCTTTTACGCTACCAGGGGTGCAAGCCGGTAGTGTCAGGAGTCCAAAATGGCTTAGCAACGAAAATTATTTAACTGTCTGAATTTGATTTAAAAAACGCTCGCTAATGTTTCATTACAAAATATCTCTATTTCAATCTTCTATTAGAGTGTCTGATGCATTACAACACAATTCATAATAGATAAGTACTTATGTATTATGAATTCTATTTATGATACAATAGAATTATACAACAGAATTGTAGAATGATATATGAAACAGAACGATATAATATAACGATACAACATAATTCATAATAGATCATCTATTATGAATTCTGTTGTAATATTATATCAAAGACTCTGGTTCACCATCATTAATATCAATAGAGTCGATGGAAAAACTTGAAGGTTTCAAACACTTGCTAAACGAGGTTTACTGCCTGGATTGATTAATTATTCAGGATGAAGCAGCGAGTTTTCACAGGGAAATGTTAATGCTTATTATTTCCTGAATAGGTGAACGGAAGAACAAAATTTAACCACATTTTTACACTTCACTATAGTTAGTTCATTCTGCTATAGAGACTCTAAGGTGAAATGGGATTAAAGTTGTACACGCAGGCAGACAGACAGACGGACAGACAGACATACTTTCGCATTTATAATAAGTAGGTATGGATGGATTGTATGGACGCACGGATAATAATATGAATATACGATAATATTTTAGAGACAAATCTAATAAGTAAAAAATAGTTTTCTCTGACCGTAAAGTACATACTAAAGTTTATGAAAGTACCGAGAAAATATATCTAGTTACCATTACCATCGATGTCCGAACCCATTCCATGGGCGATGTTATCGTAAAATTGCCTGAAGTGACGCTAAACCAGAAGAACGGCCGTTCTGCCCTATTTTATTGCATTTGGCCTGTAAGTCTCAAGATAATATAAGTATTAAGTAAAAATTGTTATTATATCTGTTGCCCGCGACTTCATCCGCGTGGATTTAGGTGTAAAAATCCATGGAAACAGTTTGATTTCTCGAAATAAAATGTAACCTATATCACTCTCCAGATCTTTGACTATACCCATGCAAAATATCACATCGATGCGTGCTCCATTGTGACGTGATTGAAGGACAAAACTAACAAACCAACAAACAAACACACTTTCGCCTTTATAATTATGGCTAGTGACTAGTTAGTTCCTGGCTTCTAAGTTAGCGGATATCAAAATATTGGCAAAGTAATAATCTCAAACAAAATAATGACTCGTTTCTATGTTATATTGAATTCTCTGTGATGTTATAGAACACAATGTCTTGAGGAGTAGGTACCTATATTAATTATCATCTTTTGAGATGATTTTTTGCAATTAATGAGTCCTTGAAGTAAGTTGACGATATGTTGCATGCTGCATTGTCGCATGTTACAATTAATCGTCTCGTGAATGTTGTTTATCTGACGTAAAACAGCCTTTCTTGTTTCGTTCAGTCCAGCTACAAGAAGGTTACCCGGCAAGAAATATTGTAAGTACATCGATCTTTGGAAAGGGATAGCGGTTTCGTAGAGCATTGTCTCATAGGTATGAGTAACAGAGACAACACTCTACGAAGCCGAAACCTCTTTCTAAAGGTCGATGTACAATATTTCTTGCCGGCTACTGTACTTACGAGTAATTAGTCTAAGGTTAGGATTCGTACCTACGACCTTAATGTGTAAATAATATCAAGTATGTATTCAAACCATATTTCACGCGACTTCAGTGTGTATCTGCGTGGTTATTAATACATAATATCCTCGTAAAGCATTACCGCGTTAGACCCTCACTAACGAGTTTTGCAACTGTTTAATGTTTGTCTCATAACGTATTCCACAGCCATTTTAGAGCGTTTTAGTTAAACTAACTCCTAATAAATGCCGTTCTAAGCTCAGAAATATCGTTAAGTTTGGCTCTATGAGAAAATTCATGTAGCAATGGATTAGCATTAATCGGCAATATAATTTGTATCGACGGAAGTAGAAGGATAAACTGGAAGACTCGTTTTTCCTTCGTATATTTCGTTGAAAACTGCTTAAAAGCTAGATACAAAATACCTACAATGTGGCTAGTTCTCTACACGAACTCGTTGACATGTCTACTTGTATTGCTTCTCTTTTATAATGCTTCGTTTAGAAAAGGATAGCTCCATATTTAGACTCTATTGACAGCTCTAAATCTAGTGCTATGCTTTTTCGCAGGATAGCAATATAAATAGACCTGTCATTTTAGTTTAAATTAGAGATTACATAGTTGGCCGCAGTACCTAACTATTTTGTACTTATTACTGTATTTACTCTAAAATAATAATTAAAAATAAAATATCTACTTATTAAAATTTTAGTGATAGCCTAATAGTTAAAGATGTCCGTCTCATACTGGGGACGTAAAAGATTCAATTCCGGGCACGCACCTTTAACTTTTCGAAGGCATGTGCGTTTAAGTATCACTCACTTTAACATTGAAGGAGGAACCCTGCCCTGAGAGTTGTCCATAATGTTCTCAAATGTGTATGAAGTCTGCCAATCCGCGTTTGGTCAGCGGGGCGGATCTTTGACATTCTGAGAGGAGACCTATCATTATCATCATGATCAACCCATCACCGGCTCACTACAGAGCACGGGTCTTCTCTCAGAGTGAGAAGGGTTTTGGCCATAGTCTACCACGCTGGCCATGTGCGGATTGGTAGACTTCACACACCTTTGAGAACATTATGAGGAACTCTCAGGCATGCAGGTTACCTCACGATGTTTTCCTTCACCGTTAGAGCAAGTGATATTTTAATTAATTAAAACGCACATAACTCCGAAAAGTTAGAGGTGCGTGCCCGGGATCGAACACCCGACCTACCCACTAGGCTATCACAGCTTACAGGAGACCTATGCTCAGTAGTAACCCAACGATAGGTTGATCATGATGACGATCATGATGATGATTCACACTGTTTTTCTACTACTTTGATACCCTTCTACGTGTCTCTTTTGTAAAATAGGCATAAATCCTTTATGCAACTTTGTTTCTTTTCCCTTATATTTAATATTCATAAAGAAATGATAACGTAATAAATCCTTGAGCGAGATAAGATTTAAAATACCTATATAAGTACCCTACCTCATTCCCGGTAAACACCTTAGTTCGCCATATTTTCTTTTTATGAAGACGCAAAGTAGTGTGGGGCGCGAGCAAACGGGGGGGTTGTGAAATAATGTCCCAGCACTATGTCACGGTAATTTAGAGCTGTCGAATAGAACCATTGGGGCTCTTATTGAATTGTACGCTTACGAATGTAGATAACTATGCTCAGGGGTTTTTTTTTTATAATACCACAGAGATTTATAGTGCGAACCTACGTTAAGAAAAGTAACCCTAGTTCTCCCCATCGCTTTCCATTCAAACGTAGTATGGTTCATTTGTACGTGAATCTTTGAGCCCGTTTTACTTTATAATTAGGTACACATTTTTGCAAAAATCTGAAAAACTGTAAACACAGACAATTGTTTCTAGAACGTGTCTAAGCATTGAGTTTGATTGATCAATTATTAATATTCAAATGAAAACCACAAAACGTTTGTATAGAAAACGCTGGGGAGCAAGCTAGGGTTAGGTAATAAATAGTATCGACAGGTCGGGATGACAATCGGGGAAGGAAAGCCCCACTCGCCCGCATAGAACCCGCACCAACCCGTGCGGTGCGGTGACGTGCGGGTGTGCGGCGCTTCCCCCGCCTCATACCCTGATTGCCATCTCAACCTATCGCGGACTATACTTCTCTTAACATTTTTATAATGCGAAATATAAAGTTCTTTGATTCTTTTTAGAAACTAGAAATTCTATCGTTATGTCAAATAGCATATTATAATACTGAAAGAATAGAAGCATACAATGAGAATAAAATGCGTAGCGGCAGCCTACATTGTACATACGTGCGAGTGCTACGTCATCGGCAAATCATAAGCGAGGCTACGCAGCAGCTGCAAGGTCTACGGCGATTCCAGCTGACCTCCGTTAGAAACTTGTTCAATTACCAACAATTAGCGAGAAACGGTTTGAGCTAAAAAGTAGAAACTAGTTGGTGATCAACAAGAAGCGAGTGTGTAGATGGGATAGTTTTGTCGCTGTATGAGTGAGTGTGTGAATGTGTAACTTTCAAACTGAATATTTAAACGGAAATCTGGATAGGATAGAAGATATCAACAAACAAAGAGTTTATTTGTAAGTATTCAAATGAAATTCATACTATAGGTCGAAATGGCAATCGTGGTATGGGGCGGGGCGCCCCGCATACCGGCACGTCACCCGTACCTACTATCCCGCACCGGGTTAGTGCGAAGACTGTGTGGGTGTGCGGGGCGTCCCTACCCTGATTGCCATCTCAACCTGTCGTGTATAATACACGACAGGTCGAGCGCACTACAAATAATAACCTCTCTTAACTATGAATCGAATTTTTCGCGTTTATACTAAATAGTCTTACATATTTAGTGCCTACAAAAATAAAAACCATCCTGTAAGTATATGACGAGCTTTTGAACTATTGTTCAAAAGCTCGTCATTTTGTTTGATCGTGCTTCAAAGGCCTCATAATATTAGAACCAATTCATCCGGTACTCAAAATAAATAAAACGTGCCACGTAAGCAGCTTATTGGATTTTCGTTCACTGATCAGGCCTACCTTAAGTAGAGAAACAAAAATTCTTTGGAGGGCAGGGAATCTTTTACGATCATCGCACATAAGACATTATCTTATTTATTAAATCTGCTCATAACTTGTATGATTTTTTGTAATAAAATACTTGTAATACTGCGTAAAAAAGATAATACGCTATGAAATTCTGTATTCCTTTGATATTAATGCTTAACCAATAATATTTTGTAGCTCCATTGATCTTAAAATGCCTCTTGGAATCAAAGACTTTTAGGTCCATTTTAACGTAGGTAGGACGTTATTTCGTATCAGTGTGTGTGTGTGTGTGTGTGTGTGTGTGTGTGTGTGTGTGTGTGTGTGTGTGTGTGTGTGTGTGTGTGTGTGTACACTCTTCTATACGAATCAAAACAGGGTTATAACCAATGACCTCTATGTAGATGCACTAGACCGGCCATTCTGAACAAAAAATATTTGTGTTCTGCAACTCGTTTTTGCTTACAATTTAATGTCCAATGTTATACTAATTTTAACAACTTCATAGCATATAATTTTTGTTTGAAATAGCCCTTATTTATAAGTACTAATTTGGTCCAATGTTTGTAACCTTTTGTACATAGAGCCTTACTTAACGCGGTAAAATGCGGTTTTTATTGAAGAAGATAAAGTACATTAGGGAAATCGTCAAAATATCAGTCGCGATTGAGGGCAATCGGTTCGCTTTGGCTCGGGAAAGTCGTAATCAAGTTTACTTGATCTAACTTAAGAGCTGAACGAATATTATCGAATGTTTTTGTTCCAAGGCCTCAAGAATCTTGGAAATGTTTGTTTGGCAGGAATTTATCAAGCCACATTACTTTATTTTGTCTCGAAGGATTTTGTGTAAGACTTATTTGAACGAAACAAGTTTAACACGGTAAAGTTTTTTAATTATCAAACATCAAAAAAAATATGGAAGTGAAGGGATGGTGATAACAATTTAGTTTCGTTAATCTCTTCTCTTCTCTATATTATCTAAAAGGAAAAGGTGACTGACTGACTGATCTATCAACGGACAGCTCAAAGTAGTGGACGGATCGAGCTGAAAGGCATGCAGATAGCTATTATGACGTAGACATCCGCTAAGAAAGGATTTTCAAAAATTCAACCCCTGAGGGGTTAATATAGGGGATTGCAATTTGTGTAGTCCACGCGGACGAAGTCGCGAGCATATAAGCTAGTTGAAAACTAAAACTAATAAACTCAGCTAGTTAATTAATAAGTACTACCTGTGTATACAGTAAGTACCTACTATATACTACATCGCCTCGCATGCCACTTAATAAACATCGATGGATCAGACACCTTTCCACAAGTTCCAACAATAACTGTACGAAGTTTGTCAACAGATTCTCATTCAGATGAACGATGCGCGCACGCATAAATAACGAACAAACCGGGGGACAGACTTAAATTAATTTTTATTTAATACTAGATGACGCCCGCGACATCGTACTATCGCGCCCGTGGGAACTCTTTGATTTTCCGGGATAAAAGTTGCCTATATTAATTTCCGGGATACAAGGCTACCTCTGTGCCAAATTTCATACAAATCGCTTAAACGGACGGACCTTTAAGAATCCCGTGGGAACTCTTTGATTTTTCGGGATAAAAAGTAGTCATGTCCTTCCCCGGAATGTAAGCTAACTCTATACCAAATTACACCAGAATCGGTTAAACTGTTGGGGCCGTGAAAAGCCAGCAGACAGACAAACAGACACACTTTCGCATTTATAATATTATTATGGAAGTAGGATGGATATGGATTCATCGTGTGGTATGCGATTTCCATAACAGAGACAAATATAGTGTGGGTTATAGTAGCTCAGTATTAATCAACTAAGTTTATCATTCCCTAGCAACACAAGTGTACAAAAACAGATTATGTTTCTGTTTTTCTGAGTTAATTAGCGCGCCGGTTTGTTTTTACGGCCGACGTTTGATTAACGAGGTGGAATGTATTTGCTGGAAGCATCCTTTTGTTAATTGTGAAAATCCAATAAAAGTCTGACCTTTTCATACTTAAGTGAACACGCCAGCGCGGCGGTTAAGCTGCTTTTGGTACACTTAGGAAAGCAATTTTTAACGCTAGAAAATTGATGCCTTTCATCTTGCAAAATTAGAAACAATTAGGTACTTAGCTGCTGCGAGAGTTACATACCTACTTAATAAACAACAACAAAAAAAACGCGATCAAAAAATAACACAACTAACTGACCGACGCAGTCATTATCTAAGCATTAACGCAATCATTTTCAAAATAATTTCTAGGATTTCAAGGTAGGTAAGGACCTAAGAGCCTTTGAGGGCCAGACCTTCGTATGAAAGCTGAAAGTTTAGCTGCGCATTGTCCCCAATACAAGGAGGAACGATTAGCGACTATGAAGTTTGGATCATCGGGGCTTTGGCAGATGGTAACAAAGGTGTATAAATCTTTCTACACCTTGGTTTAAACCAATAAAAGTATTTTTTTGCTGACTTGTTATTATGTTTTCCTTACAGGTTAGTTTAGAAATTGTAATTCTCTGTCTCTTAATCAAATTAAAATTCGAAAGCCGAGCGGAACGACAACATTGCGCCGAAAATGATTGGTTTATATTTTTCTGATGCTCGGCCTTTGAAAATAAAATATTCGGTTCACAGGTTCAATTCCATTACGTGGGGCCAATGGAAACAATTTGTGATATTAAAAGATAAAACTGTCGAAGTAAAATGATGAATTTTTATTCTGGCTGAACTACACTAAATTAAAAATATTATTTTTGTCTATCCATTTTTTTAGTGTTTGCATGATGCTTCATCATCGAGGAGTTATTTTGAAATGTCTTTTTTGTTGTTTATTAACGAGTTACATATTTTTTGTTGATTTTGCCAAATAGGAAATCTACATAGATAAGAGAATGATTTTATGCTTGGTTGCTTTTGGATAACAGTTAAGGCAATTGCATTCGCTAATGACAGTTGCCGTTTCACCTTGAAACTAGCAATTTTTGTTTTGGCGTTTGGTTTTGGCGCAATTTATTGACATTTGATCAGCTGATACTAATTACTAACACGCACTTTTAGTACTTTAACGTACTAGGGTAAAGGACTCCAGTAAATGAACGAATACGAAACCTCGAAAAAATCGGTGTACATACATTTAAAAAAACGGGCCGAATTGAGAACCATCTCCTTTTTGGAAGTTGGTTACTAAATGCGAAAGTGTATCTGTCTGTCTGCTAAGGCTAATTTTTAACCCGTAAAATTAGAGAGTTCCCACGGGATTTTCAAAAAGCCTAGATCCACGCCCACGAAATCGCGGGCATCATTTAGTATTTTTTTATTATTTTGTGTATCTATATTATAGTCATAAATTATTTAATAATCAAAAAGAGCAAAAATAATGCGCGGTATTAATTATTGTTATACTTATATTTTTTTATTTAACAGGAAAACTTACAGCTAATTGGAAAAGTAAATTGATAAGAACAGAAGAAAATTGAAGCTGATGACAAGTTTCACAAATAGAATTTATATAAGACTAGCTTATGCTCGCGACTACGTCCGCGTAGACTACATGAATTTCAAACACCTATTTCACCCCCTTAGGAGTTGAATTTTCAAAAAATCCTTTCTTAGCGGATGCCTACGTCGTAGATAGATAGAAATACTTTATTGCACATAAAAAATATTACATAACATGACAAAGAAACTAAAACGAAAAAAAGATTGTATGCAAAGGCGGCCTTATTGCTCACAGCAATCTACCAGGCAACCTTTGGTGAAAGGAGAAACTAGGTGTGTTGGATAGTACTTACACGCAATACAGAAAAATGAAGTAGTATAAAACAATATAATATAATTAATTAATAAGTACCTAACTATTTCAGTAATACATACATAACTATCATACATATACATATCTATTATAAATATCAATATATATATACAATCCATAATAGTAATATATATATATATATGTCGGAGAACAGGAGGATGGCTGACAATTATTATTCATCTTTAGCCGACATCAGAAGGTAGTAATTAATAAGTAGGTACTTTAATCCATGTTCTTTACAAATAGTTCTCAGTAACGTATCGCACATGGAAACCATCAACGTAACACAACCAGATCACCCTAACCTAACCCTACCTATGGTCGCCTCCAACCACCCCTCACAGCGACCCCTCACCTCACTCTAAACTAGCTAACCTAAGCTAAACACTACATCGTGTGATTAGGGCGCAATTGCTATTGCAACCTCTCAATCAAGTCACGACCTACTCCGTTATCTAATCATCTCAAGGTAATCAATCACAAGTTCATGAACGCTCTTAAAAGGATCATTGCATCGACTCTCTTACGATCTAAACCAAATCTTATAATTGACTTCTCATTACCAATTCAGAATATCGCAATAGCTCTACCTTCTCCACTCTGTGCACATCTGCATACAGAACACCATAGCATCGTGCGCCACACGCGCCACGACTACTATCCACCCAAATAAGCGATCACAACAGAAACCAGGTAGAATGTAAGCTATTCGATCTCATGGGCAACTCATTGTCTATTCCATTTCAACATTACACGAGAGTCATCAATGATTCTTTACCAACCGGGTTATACGATTCTAAAGCGGGTACCTACTATCAAAGTTAACTTCAAGTTACTATCGCACTAAACTATCACTTCAAACTAATCATTATCTCAACTGCCGGTATATCTCCAATTACACTCTAAATCACTAGCGTCTGCAGAAATAACCTTAACGGATGTCCTTATAATAATCTATCCACTGAGCCAAACGTTAACTCACGAATTACTCTAATATTCACCAATAATAATTAGTATTCCATATTCGTCGAACAACTACGCGAACATTATTAATAGTGCTTTGCAGACAACGTCACCGGATGGCACTAGATGTTACGATTTAACACAATGTACATTAGCATCGAACAATTACTGTTCTAACTATATCACAATCACCGAATTAAATATCACGATTAAGAAACTACCTACCTATCTCAAAGAATAATAATTAGCTAAGCTATAATCTGATACTTAATTAATTTAACGCGAGAGAAAATTGTGAACAAAATTCGTGCGTGTCAAAGTCCAACTCTGACAACTAAAATAAAGATGGCTACCTTCCGTAGAGTAAAGCTCATACGTTTCTTTTCACGGTGTCTACAGACAGTAAGAACTCTTTCAATATCGACCCTCCAATACGGCCATTCTGACATGCGACCGTCCTCGGGCGCTAGTATGTATCAAGCACAAACATTTTATAAACGTCAGAACATCCGCTCGTTCATCCTGACAATCAGCACAAGCACACAAACCACATATTCTAAAGCATGCATATCACAACCATTACAAATAAAACAAGCATGACACAACCAAAGCATAGCCCAACTTTATCCATAGTAGCAACTTCTAAAACACACTGCACCATTTGCCATAATAGACTCACCGCTCATAATTATGTCTCATAAAACCCGAACTCCAGCAGTACCCCGCTACTGATCCTATCACCTGTTCCAAATACCCACCACACTATACACCAAGCTAACTCCCCTCAGCTGAAACGGCCACGCCGCCGTCCATCCATTATCGGAACAGCCACCTCGCCGTTTATCATCTAAATGGCCACCTCGCCTTTTAGACAACTCCCTTTTTTTCAAAACAGCCACCTCGCCGTTTATCATCTAAATGGCCACCTCGCCTTTTAGATAACCCCCTTTTTTTTTCAAAACAGCCACCTCGCCGTTTATCATCTAAATGGCCACCTCGCCTTTTAGACAACCCCCTTTTTTTTCAAAACAGCCACCTCGCCGTTTATCATCTAAATGGCCACCTCGCCGTTTAGACAACCCATTTTTATAAATCAAATATTCTTTAACGTCGCAATAGCACTTTTCCAAAAGCAATTCACTAAGCTTTTCCTTATACACATCCAAACTCATCCTTTTGAGGTCAATCGGCAGCTTATTGTTCATTTTTTTTTTACAGCCATAGCGCAAACGCTTTTAATGCATGTACCACTGTGACATTCTGAAATGCATAGCTCGTGCGTGCATCCAACCGACCCACTCATCCTTACCTCATAATCTCGTTGGAAATATTTTGACATCTCCTAATAAATACGCCCATATCCTCTATGCTCATACATCACAGTGGAAGGACCCCCACGCATACACAAATTCGTCCAATTCAGCACACACACCTAATGTGCACCCTCAAATTAGAGTTCTTGTCGCAAATTATTCCCAAAAACTTTAACTCATCAACCCTCTCCATCGTCGCATGATCATGAACTGCATCATTTTAGTTTTATTTAAGCGCACTTGCAAGTCATTATTACTAATTCAATTAATTATCCTCCAAAGTGCCATTCAATTCCCATTCCTACGTTCCTTCAACATTATTCTATCATCTGCAAACAATACACAACGAACAATGGTCGCTATCGTAATGTCACCAATACAAGTTACAAAAAGAAAACAAATATTCCGGCGAATTTAAAAACCTCCTCCGTTTTTGAAGTCAGTTCAAACGGAAGGATTCTAATACACCACACATACCATACACTCTGAGGTACCCCCCGCTTATCACATTCCAGTGGAGATTCGTACACCCTTTGGTATTATTTTTCATTCTAGCAATCCCAGCGCACATTTTCAGTCCATTCAAATACGACTCTATCCATTCATAAGCTCTTCTTGCAACACCATATCCATCTAATTTATCCAATAATATTTTATGATTCACAAAAACAAAAGCCTTAGTCACATCCAGAAAAATAATAGCAATAGGTACCCTGTCATTCAGGCTATCATTATCTATTCCACTTAAACAGAAACAATCCTCGACAGTGGAGCTGTCATTGCAAAAACCAAATCGTTCATCCACGAGCACACCATTGGCATTAAATTTTTTTTGAGACGTTTCACCATTCCTTAGCGCATCTCTACACAAAATAATCCTTTTTTCTTTCTCTTTTTATTCAAAACACACAAAAGTAAATCAAGCTTTTCAAGAAAGACCACGTGTGGGTATTAAAATTGAAAACATGTCTTGCACAAATAAATAAAAAAAAAAAAAAAAAATCTTGTAACTTTTTTTTTTTTTTAAGCAAAGCTAGTGTTGCAATGATTTTCGAAAATGTGGGCATAAATCGTGTATCCCACTTCTGATGTCGGAGAACAGGAGGATGGCTGACAATTATTATTCATCTTTAGCCGACATCAGAAGGTAGTAATTAATAAGTAGGTACTTTAATCCATGTTCTTTACAAATAGTTCTCAGTAACGTATCGCACATGGAAACCATCAACGTAACACAACCAGATCACCCTAACCTAACCCTACCTATGGTCGCCTCCAACCACCCCTCACAGCGACCCCTCACCTCACTCTAAACTAGCTAACCTAAGCTAAACACTACATCGTGTGATTAGGGCGCAATTGCTATTGCAACCTCTCAATCAAGTCACGACCTACTCCGTTATCTAATCATCTCAAGGTAATCAATCACAAGTTCATGAACGCTCTTAAAAGGATCATTGCATCGACTCTCTTACGATCTAAACCAGATCTTATAATTGACTTCTCATTACCAATTCAGAATATCGCAATAGCTCTACCTTCTCCACTCTGTGCACATCTGCATACAGAACACCATAGCATCGTGCGCCACACGCGCCACGACTACTATCCACCCAAATAAGCGATCACAACAGAAACCAGGTAGAATGTAAGCTATTCGATCTCATGGGCAACTCATTGTCTATTCCATTTCAACATTACACGAGAGTCATCAATGATTCTTTACCAACCGGGTTATACGATTCTAAAGCGGGTACCTACTATCAAAGTTAACTTCAAGTTACTATCGCACTAAACTATCACTTCAAACTAATCATTATCTCAACTGCCGGTATATCTCCAATTACACTCTAAATCACTAGCGTCTGCAGAAATAACCTTAACGGATGTCCTTATAATAATCTATCCACTGAGCCAAACGTTAACTCACGAATTACTCTAATATTCACCAATAATAATTAGTATTCCATATTCGTCGAACAACTACGCGAACATTATTAATAGTGCTTTGCAGACAACGTCACCGGATGGCACTAGATGTTACGATTTAACACAATGTACATTAGCATCGAACAATTACTGTTCTAACTATATCACAATCACCGAATTAAATATCACGATTAAGAAACTACCTACCTATCTCAAAGAATAATAATTAGCTAAGCTATAATCTGATACTTAATTAATTTAACGCGAGAGAAAATTGTGAACAAAATTCGTGCGTGTCAAAGTCCAACTCTGACAACTAAAATAAAGATGGCTACCTTCCGTAGAGTAAAGCTCATACGTTTCTTTTCACGGTGTCTACAGACAGTAAGAACTCTTTCAATATCGACCCTCTCATACGTTTCTTTTCACGGTGTCTACAGACAGTAAGAACTCTTTCAATATCGACCCTCCAATATATATATATATATATTACTCGACTACGACGACGATAGGTATATACCTATCGTCGTCGTAGTCGTAATAGCTATCAGCATGCCAAATTTCAGCCCGATCCGTCCATTAGTTTGAGCTGTGCATTGATAGATCAGTCAGTCAGTCAGTCAGTCAGTCACGTTTTCCTTCTATATTAAAGATCAAAAAACAAAAAAAAACTCGACTGAGGGAGAGAGAGAATAGAGGCAAAAGTAGTAAATGTTTGTCGTATACCGTCAATTGTAACACATACAGTTGACGATTGATTTTTAAAAAACCTAATTCTACGCGGACGAAGTCGCAGGCATCACCTAGTAGTTTATAAGTCACTTAGGACCTTTGTAAACAGCGTCATACTTACTCATAGGCGAGCAAAATCCGACACGATTTTATTCCGAACGTAGAGGGCTGGCAAAACACCCGACATTTCTTGTCGGCGCCAACACAAAATCGGTTTTAGTCAAGCGTGCATCATATAAAATGTTCTGCCACTGGAACATCCGATTAAAATCCGGGCCCGACAACCGACAAGTGGGAACCGACTCTTACGGAAATAATCGACTGCGATAGACAAACAGACGGAAGGACGGAGCAAATCGAACCATAAGGGTTCCATTTTTAGGGTTCCGTAGCCAAATGGCAAAAAACGGAACCCTTATAGATTCGTCATGTCTGTCTGTCTATCCATCCGTATGTCACAGCCACTTTTTTACGAAACTATAGGAGCTATACTGTTGAAACTTGGTAAGTAGACGTATGCTGTGAACCGCACTAAGATTTTCACACAAAAATAGAAAAAAACAGTAAATTTTGGGGGTTCCCCATGCTTAGAACTGAAACTGAATAATTTTTTTTCATCAAACCCATACGTGTGGGTTATCTATGGATAGGTCTTTAAAAATGAAATTGAAGTTTCTAATATAATTTTTTTCCAAACTGAATAGTTTGCGTGACACTTCCAAAGTGGTAAAATGTGTGTGTGTGTGTGTGTCCCCCTGTTACTTCTAAAATACTAGAATGATGAAACAAAAAAAAAATATGATGATATTACCATGAAAGTTTGCTTTCACCGAAAATTGGTTTGAACGAGATCTAGTAAGTAGTTTTTGATTTATCATGCAAAATGTCGATAAAATACGATTGAAGTACGGAACCCTTAGTGCGCGAGTCTGATTCGC
This sequence comes from Maniola hyperantus, assembly GCF_902806685.2. Lineage (NCBI taxonomy): Eukaryota > Metazoa > Arthropoda > Insecta > Lepidoptera > Nymphalidae > Maniola > Maniola hyperantus. The sequence continues at coordinate 4,303,764 of NC_048553.1, forward strand.
ACTTGGCTGGTTTTTACGATTATGGTACGGAAACCCTTAAAAACTCTTATTCATAAAAATTTGTATCAGCTGGTTTAATTCCTGGTAGTTTTTATTTATGGTAAAAACCTGTGATTTGTTCATTCACTTGAGTCTTTTACCCTAGAATCTGATTAAACCGACCGCCCCATATCGAAACCCAGTAAATGTCATTTTTTGAAAAATCTTATGTCATAATTTTTACTTCAATAGTATCTCCCATTATTGTAAGGAAAACAGCATTAAAATCTATACTTCCACATTCATATCTATACTCCATACCTACTTAATATTATAAATGCGAAAGTGTGTCTGTCTGTCCGTCCGTCGGTCTGTCTGTCTGTCCGTCCGTCGGTCTGTCTGTCTGTCTGCTAGCCTTTTAAGGCCCATCCGTTCAACCAATTTTGACGAAATTTGGTACAGCGATAGCTTGCATCCCGGGGAAGGACATAGGCTACTTTTTATTTCGGAAAATCAAAGAGTTCCCACAGGATTTTAAAAACCTAAATCCACGCAGACGAAGTCGCGGGCATCCTCTGGTTTTCCATATAACAGAAATTATGATACCTCTAAAGTCTAAACCTACAGTACGCGACAGGTTGAAAAAATGGTAATCGGGGAGGGAACGCCTCGTATACCCGCACAGCTCCTGCGCTAACCAGGTGCAGTCGTGCGCCTTATGACGTGCGGGTGTACGGCGCGTCCCCTTGCCTTATATCCCGATTACCCTCTCAACCTGTCGCAGGCTATATATAGTAAGTGCACTTTTTCAAAGCAAACCAATTCAAAGCCTAGTAAGTCGCTGTGACCATTTTAAAAACATAACCCATGATCTAAAATCCAAATCAAAACAGTAAAGACGTTTAATAATGCATTAAAAGTAAGAATAGGAAAGGCAATAAGCTCTATAGTACGCGAGATGAATGATGAGAAAATGACAGATGGAAATCGGGGTATAAGGCCCGCACACCCGCACAGCCCCCACGCTAACCCGGTGCGTGATAGCGCGGGTGACGTCCCCACCCCGATTGCCATCTCGACCTGTCACGTACTATAGGTACATGTTAAATGTTTGCAAGGAAAATACTTTGCATACAATAATGTTTTTTCTGCATTATTTAACAAAGTCTAACTACTAGAAAATCTACTGAAAATACTTAGTCTTAAAATAAAATAAATTAAATTATCTCCCTGCGATCTCGTCTGATGTCATTTACAGGGTTTGGATTTTAGGCAGCCGAAATGTCACTGTTGACGCTATCAGAAGACCTAAAGCTTACGCTAGAACACAGAACTGTCATAATTCGTGTTCACTTAACCTAACGTCTCTCAGAGGGCTGAGAGGCAATAAATGTTTTTCTTATAATCCATACTAATAGTATAAATGCGAAAGTGTGTCTGTCTGTCTGTCTGCTAGCTTTTCACGGCCCAACAGTTTAACCGATTTTGATGAAATTTAGTACAGAGTCAGCTTATATCCCAGAGAAGGCTACTTAGGCTACTTTTTATCTCGCAAGAGTTCCCAGGGGATTTTAAAAAACCCAAATCCACGCGGACGAAGTCGCGGGCATCATCTAGTTTTAAATATCAATTTAATTTGAAATAGCCTTAATAATTATTATTAAGGCTTCAAGTTAACAGGTTATGCCAGATGCTTTCAATTTTTTTTTTTTCAAAATTGAAGAAGAAGAAGAAAGGCATAATCATCACCATCATCATCATCATCAACCGACAGACGTCCACTGTTGGACATAGGTCTCTAATAAGGTCTTCCTCATGGCACAGTCTTTCACCGCCTGAATCGAGCGGCTCCCTGTGACTCGTTTGATTCGTCTGTCCACCTAGAGGGGGTCTTCTAACGCTGCGCTTTCAGGTGCGAGGTCGCCATTCCAGTACCTTGGGAATTGGGATCGTATTTGTAAATATATATTTGGCTTTTCGAATTACGAGCGCTCATTGCCACTTGAAATGAAATGAAATTAAATGAAATGAAATTCAAATATGGATCTGACACATAGGTATAATACTTACTTAGAAAATATTACTGTCTGTCAACATAATCTATGACAACCTCACAACTAGTACGTAATACTACGATAATTTTAAAATAAATTTGAGTAGTGAGCAGGCTTCATTTTGAGATAAATAAATCCCTATTTTATTATTCAACCATTACCAGTACATATAAACACAACTTTCATTCAAAAATAATAAGTTTATAGCGTAATTTTACGAAGAAATGGATGCGCACAGCTCCGCCCGCCATGAAAGCCAAAAGGCTACTGACAGGATTTAGCGCCTGCAAGAAAATGAATAATTTCCGTTCGTTTTAGATTATTTAAGAAATGAAATACATTTAGTTTAAAACCAATAATTTAAAATGATAAGATAACCTAAACATATTGTTTTGTGATGGTTTGAATTTAACACGTTTAGCCGTTAAAGAAAAAAACAACAAAACAAGTAGATCATAGCAATGTTTTCAACATCAATTCTTCAAAAAACGGGATAATTTGAACAAATGTGATATAGGTCATTATGATCTTCACAAATTGAAGTTTTTTATTACATGTATTTAATAGCTATTAATGCTTTAGGAAAGAAAATCTTTTTCTTCAAATTTACAGCATTTTCGCGATTTGACACTTCCTTTCCCCTTAAAATTCAGATTTATTTATTTTGTTATAGAAATGCGAATCAAAACCGTGCACCAACGTCCTTTTAGTCTCATCCATTTTAACACGTTTTTATTCATGCGCTTTTTTGTCCTTACCTCCTCTCAGTAATTTTTTTAATATACCAAAAATCTTACCCGTTATTAAAACAGGTAGCAAATAAAGTGTTTGCTCCTTTCGCGCTCCATTGATCATATTTAAGCTCGTACAGGAAAATGCTTTTGATGGGATGCGATCCGTAACTAGCATCATAATATAAGTTTTCCCCTAGCGATATATAAAGTGAAAATTGTTCTTACGAGTAGCTCAGTAAACGTTTTTAGTGTAACAACAAGTCATTTATATTAACTCTCACGGGATCTCTCAAATAAATTAGAAATTCGGCGGATTTGGAATTCCCGTAGCTTTAGTGTAGTAGTTCACGAAAACAGTTATTCATCATCATGATGAATAACTAACTGTTTTCGTGCCCATCGCCGGCTCACTACAGAGCACGGATCTCCTATCAGCGTGGAAAGGGTTTTGACTATAGTCTACCACCCTGCTGGCTAAGTCCGGCTTGGCAGACTTCACACTTTGAGAACATTATGGAGAACTCCCAGGCATGCGGATTTCTCCGATTAGGAAGCGGACGTCCTAACCACTGGGCACTAGGCTATCATAGCTTGCCATGACAGTTATTGCCATGACTTAACTATATAATAATTGCCTCGTTGCTCTAGAGGTCCTGGGCTTAATTCTCAAGTCGGGCCAAAAATATTTAAGTATTCGTTTCTATGTGGAGTAATTCTCAGTTATACTAGCCTGAAGTGACGAAGTTGGCGGTATTTCAACCCGCGTGTCTCGGAAAGCACGTATAGTACGCGACAGGTAGCGATGGCAATCGCGGGGGACGCCCCGCATACCCGCATGTCACCCGATCTCGCCCGCACTAGATTAGCATTGGAGCTGTGCGGGTGTGCGGAGCGTCTCCACTCCGATTGCCATCTCGACCTGTCGCGTACTATAGCTACAGCTGCGTCGATCCTGCACCTGATCTCCCCCAGTTGTTTTTTTTTTTCAAATAAAATAGCGAGCAAACGAACATGCGAGTCGCCTAATACCACCGCCCATGAACATTTGCAGCACGACAACCAATGCGTTGCCGGCCTTTCAGGAATTGGTTAGTCCGCCCCTTAAGTAAGCCCATGTTATAACCTAGTGGGAACCGTAGTGGTTGTGTCAGGTTTTAGTCCCATTGGTTTATGAGACGCCTGGCAACCTTACCTAGATACCTACGACAGATTTTAGCAGAATTTATCCCAAACCTAAAAATATTAATCAAGTCCTTATACATCTTAGTTTTAAATTTCATGCTCTATGTTATGTTAAGAGTAATAAATTCAATACGTGAGACCTTGGGAACTAGAAAAAGTGTTCCGTTATCGTTGTGCCCAATAGAATTAGGAGAAAGTTACTGTAGTGATGTAAAGACGTAATCAGTCAAGGAATTTATCAGACACTTGAAGGAATAAGTTACGTAACCCAAAATTGTATTGGAGACCGGCCAAAGAGAAATGCCAACTACTTACAGTGTTGAAACTTATCATATCTACAAACATGGACTGCTAAACTGATAAGTCATTACCCAAAATGGGGTAGGACAAGGTTATCTAAATATAAAGGCAACTGACTGACAATTTTGTGTAGTCCACGCGGATGAAGTCGCGAGCATAAGTTTAAAGTTAGTGATATTATATGACTACTAAATGATACCCGCGACTTTGGCCGCGTTGATTTCAGTTTTTTTTAATATGTGAGAACTTTTTGATCTTCCGGGATAAAAAGTAGCCTATGCCCAGTGGCGTGCACAGTGTTTGAAGCCAGGGTAGGCATTAATTAAGTAGGAACCTGTTTACATGCAGGTCATAATGAAAAATATGCATTGAGCTATTACAACTGGGGTAAGCAGTGCATTTATGCCTCTATGATCTGCACGCCACTGCCTATGCCTGTCTCTAGGATGCAACCCACCTCTGTACTAAATAGATGATGCCATGCCTAGGTGGATTTAGACCTTTTAAAAATCTAGTCTAGAAGTCTTAGTCTAGTCTAAAATAGGCTGCGGAATTTTGTTATAAAAGGTTATTTATACTCATTGCCACAAAGTACAACTTTTGGACTTTCCTGAGGTAAATTATTAAGATACCTACTTGCACTTCTTAACCGCCGGAGTATACACTCCATTTATTTACGGTGGCCTTCGGTGGCTCATTAACTAAATGAAGGAAATATATTTTTCTCGCTTAAATCAACGCAATCAAAGCTCGATGAATTCAAGAGCTTTTTACACAAACTTGAATTTTCATTTAATTTGAGAGAGCTAAATAGTTCTCTCTGGGCTTGCTTATCATTTTCCTGGAGCTTATTTTACGTGGTAAATAAAAATTCATATCGTCACTTTTATTTTTTTAGAAAATTATTGAAATAATAATGTCTCAGAGAAATTTTACTTGCACCAGTTGAAATATAAGATTGAAGAAGTTAATCCTCTTTTGAAATTAATTTTTATAAAAGATGTTATTTATTTGAATACACAATTACAAGCACAAAAACTTCGATATTTTATTATCTGTGGTTTTGTTTTTAATCTTAATTTAAATATGAAATACAAGAATAATTGAAACAATTTCCTTGATTAAGAAAATTTAAACATAGCTCCAAATATCCAGATTAAAATATAGTCCGCGACAGATCGAGATGGCAATCGGAGTATAAGGGGGGGGGGGGGGGGCGTACACCCGCACCACATGAGTATAGATCCACTCGTGTGCCCGAACGTGACCCGCGCTCGCCCGCACGCGGGGGCTGTGCAGGTGTACGGGGCGTTCCATCCCCGATTGCGAATTCGAACTGTCGCGTACTGTATATCTTTCGCATTTTTGCTTAAAATCAGAGTATGAAACGAAGTGATTCGCCAAACAACTAAGTGGCCGACGTAGCACGTTAAACTGGCAGTTGGCCAGCCACGTGTTGGAAGACCGATGGACGTTGGAGTCGAAAAGTCCTCGAGTGGAGACGGCGCGGCGTCTTGGCAATCGCAGTGTAGGGTGCCTCAAGGTGGAACGACGATTTCTGAAAGTGGCTGACATTGCTTGCTAATAATAACGTATTATGTTATTAAAAATGTTTGGCTGTTAATAATTAATGTTACCATTTTTAGGGTTCCGTACCTCAAAAGGAAAAACGGAACCCTTATAGGATCACTTTGTTATCTGTCTGTCTGTCTGTCGGTCTGTCAAGAAACCTACAGGGTACTTCCCGTTGACCTAGAATCATGAAATTTGGCAGGTAGGGTAGGTCTTATAGCAGACATTCGGGGAAAAATCTGAAAACCGTGAATTTGTGGTTGCACTACACAAAAAAAAATTAAATTGTGGTCATGAACTAATAATTAGTATTTTCAATTTTCGAAGTAAGATAACTACTTATATCAAGTGGGGAATCATATGAAAGGTCTTCACCTGTGCATTCTAAAATAGATTTTTGTTTATTTTTATGCCTTATAATTTTTGAATTCTCGTGCAAAATATCGAAAAAATAAGAATAGTGCGGAACCCTCGTTGCGCGGGCCTGACTCGCACTTGGCCGGACTTTTTTTCTATTGAAATATTATGCTTGGAGTTTCCCTACGTGATTAAATCAGAAATCAGGAGATCCGTGGGAGAACTAGAGTAACCGACATTTTATTTATTTTTATTTATTTATTTATAGCTCAATGGGTTGCGAAGCTGATGTGGCAACGGGCAGGGTACATAATTCGGAAAACACAGTCAGGTGGTACAGACGTACAGCGGGGCTGGGTGAAACTATAAGGTATAGAGCCCTATAAAACTAAGTAGGCATTTCAGCAACGCAGACAGTAACTCTAATTTTATTTATTTTGTATTGGAAGATAAATAAAAATGTGTATCGTTATTTCTGATTTGAGCAGAATCAGATTCAGTAATTCCACACCACTCGCAATAAACAAACAATGGACCGCGTAGGTACGGGCTTGATTTCGTTTGACTCGACGTAAAATAAAACTCACCAATTTTAATAAAATCGTAAATGTAAAAGGATTGATGTTGTTTTTTATTAAAAAAAAATGTTCGTAGTATTTGTTTTTAATTCGGATCAACTTAGGTTCAAGGCGTATTGCTTTAAAGGCGAAGAGACACGACGCGTCTTTTAATACATTTTTATTATTATTTTTCAGATGTTGCAAAGTAAACTGAATTTCAGTAAAACTAGGCTATGGGTACCTGCTCTTTGATCATCCCGGATAATAATAGCCTGATGTCACTTTATAGCCTCCAGCGGCTCGATTGCGGTAGAATGACAGCTGCAATATCACAATCGCAATCATCTCTGGTTGGTTGATGCTCGCTTACTATTGGTACCAAATTTCATCCAAATCGGTTAAACTGTTGGGCCGTGAAAAGCTAGCAGACAGACAGACACACTTTCGCATTTATAATATTAGTATGGATAATTTCGAAACGCAAATCACTTGACGCAAGCTTTGCCGGTAGGATAGCAATATATAGGTAAGTATATCTTATTAGCCAATAATGGATTAATTAGTTAATTTATTTACCAAACTGATGGTATCATCTAAACAACGGTATTAACTGCTGTAATTGGCTGATTTATGCCGCAATTCGAACGTTGTACCGAGCCATGGTTGCAATTAATTGCTATAGCGACAGATATCTGGTCTGCGGTCCACTGCTTTCGATTGCTTCGTTTGTTTGTTTGATTAAAGGCTGAAACAAACAGAAGGTGGCCCGACAGCGAATCGAAGTTATAATACAAGGAACTATGTGAAGATAACCAAGTATAAAGCATACAAGTTTTCTATATTACTGTAATAAATATCTAAATCCGGAGGTGTGCGTTAATAGCTGTAACACAGTTTTTTAACTAACACAGCTATTACCGTTTCCCTAGTGTTTATGGCCCTATGTAAATTTAAAAATAAATAAATTATTATAAAATTTAAAAAAAAAAGTAGAAGCTCGCTTAATTACTGTCCCGCGCCGTCGCGTCGTGTCGCTACCACGCGCATTTTCATGCAGTTCGTAGTACTTACTAAAAACTACACTTGCTACTTAGTATACGCATTAAATTAAAAGGGTGCTGTTCACTGAAGCGGAGCGGAAATGTGTTACGCAGACCAATCAGATTGTCGGTAAATAACGTGATAATTTTATTCCGTCATCTGACAAAACTCTGAATGGCCAACTATACACATCTCCGCTCCGCTCTGCTTTAGTGGACAGGCACCCTAATACTAACGTATAGAATAGTCAACGTGAACAACATCTGTGAGTCACGTGATACAGTGCAGGACGTGCGGAAGGGGGCTAATGACTTGAGACTTAGATGCTACAATAATTACAGAAGCTACACTTTTTTTACGTATATTCTGCCTATTGCATTGTTGTCTTTTCGTCGTCAAAAAGTTCAAAAAGTTCGTCGTTTCGTTCGTTCGTCATATTTATATGGGACCACCTTGGAAGTATACCCTTTCGAATAAAAAAAGAATTTTCAAAATCGGTCTAGGCGTCTTCGAGTAATCGAAGAAAAAAAACAATAAAAAAAATATTCCGATGAATTGAGAACCGCCTCCTTTTTTGAAGTCGATTAAACCTTGACTATGAATTTCAGTGTTAATGTCAGATTTACGCACAGTTAACGTTAACATGAAAAGTTAACGTTACACTCAGGGGCGTCCACAGACTTTTAAGCCAGGGTAGGCAGGGTAGGGCAGGTTAGGTAAGGTAGGGTTAGGTAGGAACCTGTTTACTGGCAGGTCATCATGAAAAATATGCCGAGCTATTACAACTGGGGAACGCAGTGCATGTATGCCTCTATGACCTGCACGCCACAGCTAAACAGCTGCCATCTAGTTAATACTTGAGATAACTGAAAAGCTTTTGTCCGCTGCGTGGGTCCGCTCCTCAATAGAGGGCGCTAACTATACAAAATAAACAAATTTCAAATTTTATCATTATGTCATGTTTTTAGAATCTAAAACGTACTTAAGTTTACGGAAAATAATATCAATAAATTAATTAAATTGAAAAAGTACAGAATCATAATCTTATTTTGATTGCAACAGATAAAACATTCATATGTTTTTACGAATTTAAATCGCGCGCGGTTTTCAAAACAGGTCTGATATAAATTACTCTCTTGTGATTGGACAGAAGCTCTGCTTATTAGGTCCGCAATTTGACGCACACATTGACAGATTTCGAGGAGAAATGTGAGACACACAAAGACGTTGTCTTGTGTAATTATACTAAACCGTAAGCATTTCGAGACGCAGCTTTTCGTCCGATGTCGACTGCGTGATCCCGATCGCGATCGTTATGCGATCGCGATCGATAGGCCGGGCGGCGAGTTTTTAAAGAAGTGTACTTACCCAATATTAACATAATTATTTTATACTAATTCTGTTATAGTTTTTTTAATAATTCTTTACTAATTATGATAATACCAATTAGATATCAAAAAAATGTTTTTTTTTTTTAAATTTTAAAGGCTTTTATAATATGATTTTGAAGATCCCAAATGGTAGGGTAAGCAGTGCCTATATGCCTCTATGGCTTGCACGCCACTGGTTACACTTATAGAGCCTCTGAATGTTGAATTGAATCGTGATCGCAATTAATTGCTATCGCGACAGATCGCTGGATTGCGGTCCGCCGCTTCGTTTGCTACGATTAAAGGGTCTATTATGGGTATAAAACATTCTGTAAGCAATGTCTGTAAGCTGATTTGTTGAATGGTTCATTTTCTAACTTAGTACAAATTAATTGAAATTTGTGATTAATTGTAGGTTGGGCTGTTCGACTTGTGGACGATCCCAAACTAACCGGCTCGTAGGAAAGCCTGGAGCACCGCAAAGACGTTAGCTCTCTATGTGTGTTCTATCGCCTGTATAATGGGGAGTGCTCTGAAGAGCTTTATGACCTCATTTCACTGTCCCTTTTCTACAACCGCACCGCGCGCCACCGTAAGGAATTTCACCCTCACCACCTGGGTGTCTGGTGCACTTCGACCGTCCGCTGTGCCAGATCCTTCTTTCCACGCACATGCAAAGTATGGAACCAACTCCCATCGGCGGTGTTCCCACTAGATTACAACATGGGGTTATTCAAGGGGCGGACCAACAAATTAACGAAAAAACAAAAACACCCAAAAGGCCTGCAACGCATCGGCGGTTCCTCTGGTGCTGCAAATGTTCATGGGCGGCGGTAATCACTTAACATCACGTGACCCGCCTGCTCGTTTGCTCGCTATCTCTATTAAAAAAAAAGGTATTGACAACTGGGTGCAGTCAAAGAATTGTAGTAGTAAGTATACCTATAGTGCGCGACAGGAGAGTGAAGTCTGCCAATCCGCACTGGGCCAGCGTGGTAGACTATTACCTAAGCTCTTGGATTGGCAGAGTTTACACACTTTGAGAATATTATGAGAAACTTTCAAGCATGCAGGTTTCCTAGCATATATCTAATTCCGAAAAGTTAAAATGCGTGCCCGGGATCGAACCTCCGACCTCTCCCGAATAGAAGGCAACGCTATCACAGCTTAATGTTGTGCTGTTCACTGTAAACTACCTAAGCGATGACTACAGAATGCAATGGATAACTACAGAATAGTTGATTGATCAGTTGTACCGTTATAGTTATAGGTATAGGTATGCAGAACTCAAAATATAGAACGATTATGGATGTAGGAAGTAATAATTCTTGATAGCGTCTAGAATGGAAGTATAAATTCTAACGTGGTTGTAACACAACAACATAATACCTCATTCCTTATTTTAGAAAGCTAAGCTTGTTGGCGTGTAGTAACAAGACAACAAAGATAATTTTAAATGTCCTAAAGATACGTGTCTTGTCATGCCCGCGAGAATCATATTATTATCTAAAAGGCCGTTTTAGGGCCGGCGTAGACCTTGGACGATCTAAGATCGTCCAAGGCGTAGACAGAACTGCAAATGCCGCGAGTGTCTCTCTATGGATATTTAAACATCGACCTTATCCAATTCGAATAGAGTTTATAACAACAGCTGCCAGCTGACGCAAGAGCAATAGAAGAATGCTACCGTTGCATATTATTATAAGTTTATACTAATTACAACTCTATTCGATTTGGATGAAGTCGATATTCGAATGGCGCGACCCATTTTTGCAAATCTATCTGCACTGGCCGTCAATCCTCAAACAAAGTGCTCTTTATTTCTGCCTCTTTTATCTGTCACTCATAATTGACTCAATTTCCATTGTGGACTGAAAATCTTGCATGGAATTTTTTTCTTTGATGTATTTTTAAACGACGTTTGACCTGATGACCCTATTAATTTAAGCGTAAATGGAATCAGGCATACACTGGCAGGGGTATGGTTGTAAAAATACGTGCTTTTGTCATACCTACGATACCTACCGATATCGATACTAATACCGATTTATCGGCGATATTATATTTTCCCGATAATATTATACCGGAATTTTCTAAGAGATTTAAAATTTATAAGCACACGGGCAAGTGTAGCGATCCAAAGGGAGCATATAAGCCCTTGTCCTTAGTGATGAATTGATCTATTTGACCAGTTTTTGAGAGAATTTGTCATGTCAGAAAACGCATAAGGTAACGATTCCTTATAGAGAGAGAGCTAGCGTGTGCCAGACATTATTTTATAAAAGCTGAAAGTTTCTCTACGTATTATCCCCAAACACTGGGAGGAACGATCAGTGACTATGAAGTTTGGATCATGGTAGCTTTGGGAGATAACAGGTTATAAAGGTGTAAAAAATCTTACGTCGAAGTGTGAAGTCTAATTTTTTAATTTTTCTTATTTTTAATCACTGTGGAAATCACGTCATGCATAGCCAAACAGTGTCGCGGCAACCCCCTGCTAGACATCCTTAAATTTTAAAGGTAAACTTTCAGCTATCACAAAATAACGAAGGTCTAGCACGCGCTGACTGTCCATTAGACATGCTAGTTGCTAAAAACTTTGGCGTGCACTGCTTCTTAAACGATGGGTTTTGGATAAAAAACTGTCTGTAACCTAATTATGATTTTAAAACCTATTCAACACATAGGTACCTATTACCTCAATATTTATGCAGGTCAACATAATACCCATATGCTATGCAAACTTCACTGCTATAACTTCACAATAAAGCACCCTTGAGTATTAATTAAGCGACGTAATAAGTAAAGCGTGCAAAAATCGAGGTTTTTATTGGCAGAATGAAGGTTATTGGTATAAAGGTATTCTCAGATGAAACAATAGGTAATTATGTTGGTACCTTCTTACTTCCTCAAGTTCCTATACTTCGAAGTAAATTAAATTCCTTTCTCTTCAGAACTCGCACTTTCTTGTTTGTACCAATCTACTGTTCAAATTCTTTATACCAATAAGTTACGTACTTATTTTACATAATAGGCCAGTGAGGCCAGTCCAGTAAATAGAGCATTTAACCTCGCACTAAACCGATCCAATTTTATTTTATTATTAGGTTAAGGGTCACTTACTGACCATAAAATCACAAAATGCTGACAGATCCAGGTGGAGCTTCGATCGCAATCTTGAAGGAAAGTTAAGGAAAGGCCGATATCTCGAAAACTATCGACTTTAGGGCAAACATTATATAGACCATTATTGTAGAAAATAAAATTTCGCATCTTTTGTTTACTGTAAACTTTTTTGTAAAACTTACCGTTTACGATTTATGGCCGATTTCATGAAGCTTTTTAAAATTGGCTAATATTCTTAAAAAAATGTATATAACAGAGAACTGTGCTACTACTATAACTACTACCATCTACTGCGATCACCATCTCGTCAGCCCAGCATGGTGATTGCGGACAAACCCTCCCATTGGGAGAGGCCATTACTCCAGCAGTGGACTGTTATAGGCTATTGATGATGATCATGATGATGATGAATCGATAGGAGGCGAAAATGAATAGGTGAATGGAAAATAGCGAGATTGTAGCTTAATAATATTTAAATAATAAGTAAATTAATTAATATCTGTCTCAACTTTTTTTTAGGGCCGTGTGCGATATCCTTTAACTGTAAATAACCCACGACAGGATAAGTAAATGAAAATTCCACAACAATTTATCTTTTTGAAGTAGCTGAAAGCCTGAAAGGAATATTAATAACAGAGTACTATTTAACTGTATTAAAATATTTTATTTGAACTGTAATATATTTATTTATAGGTTAATCTGAAAGGTCCCTAATAAGTGTAATGAAAGGGATGACGCGAGGGGTTGAGCGTTGAGCCGCGTTTTATTAATTACTCGTACGTATTACGTGTTTGTATATTGAATTAGTATAGAATGAACGAGTAATTGGAGCCGTCAGTGACAAATAACTTAATATGTAGGCTTTAGCTGCAGCCCGAGCACAATCAGTGTGACATATTATCTCTCTCACGGCTTTTACGATGATTTTTCAAAGAAAAACTTGCGAGAAAGCGTTGTTACAAATACAAGGCTGAAACAAATGGAACACGCAACGATGTTGCACCACGACAGTAACAGTTTCCATTGGACTTTCCAAAGCTTTAATTAAGTTGCGTGGAAGGCCTGACCTCTAATATCACATTTTCAATAAGTGTTTAATCTTTGTCCCGAGCCGCCACTTCACTTTGTTAGGCCATAAAACCTAGTGCCGACATTATCTATGGTGCAGGGTGTGCAAAGCACACGGGCGCAGGGGTTTAGGGGGTGCGAAGCGCTTCCAAAGAGCTTGTGTCGCTCGTGGCAATCTTTCTTTAAAGTAAATATTTTTAAGTTAACGACGAAGTTGTGTTTTTATTCTTGAAGTCCTTCCTTCTTAAAATATACTTTTACTCGTCTCGTATCGCAAGCAAAGTATTAGATTCTCAACATCATATTTTATAACTGCACCATTTGCATCCGAATTTCCGATCACTCTTGAAAATAGGTACCTATATCTGTTTATAGTCCATTTTAATCGCACCCCTAATTTTGAGAGGGCGCCATGGTGTTGATTGCACGGGGTTCTACATAGGCTAGAGCCGACCCCTATAAAACCATCGGGCCTTGTTATCGTCATAGGTAGACTGTTTATGTCTATAATTAAAGTATATATGCCAAAAATAGGATTTCAAGATTAACTGATTCCCATGACCGCACTTTTTTCACCCAAAGCTTTAATTAGATAGCGTAATCTCCATAATATCACTTTTTCGTATAAGAATTCGCTCTTCTTCGATAAAGATCTATGTCCCTAACACGAAGCGTAGTAATTAGCCACTTTACTTTGATGTTAGGTCATAAAAACACTATCCTCTTAATTCTCAGGCCTCTTTATAGTCAAAGGTAAAGAGATAATGAGCTACACACAAAGCCTCTATGCTAACGAGAGGATTTCAAGCCTAACCGCCCCGATGCTGCACTTGCAATAAACGCCGAAACGTGTTTTCGAATTGCGCCCATTGCCGATAACCGTATCGGCTCGGGCAAAAGGTACCGTCCGTGTTTGTGTACTGCATGAACAATTAAAAGCCTCAAGGGCAGATAATATAAGGAGATATATTTCATTCACAAAGTGGTTTGATGTGTGATTGATTTTTAGGTATCTGTATACATAAAAATGAATAGCTGAATGTGTTGCTGATCGCAAATCTCGAGAACAGCCGAACCGATTTCGCTAATTCTTTTTTCATAATATTACTTGAAGTACGGAGATGGTTCTTACGGAGAGAAAAATTTAAAAAAAATGCTGAAAAAGAATCGACTGTTAGACGGTACGAAGTTCGCCGGGGCAGCTAGTTTTAAATAAAAACCACTGTGTACAGATGCCGCTTCGCTACAGGTTTTTCCCATTCTTACGATTCCATTTCAAAAGTAGAATCACCACTAATCAATCGTCGCCGTCGTCATCAACCGATTATGTCCACTGCTGGATATAGGTCTCTTGTAGTAACTTCTACAGACCACGGTCTAGTACTATCTTGATCCAGTGACTCCCTGCAAAACAATCAGCATGTACCTACCTCTACCTATATATTCAAAATAAAAAAATCTAAATTTATTTTTTCATGTAGAATAACTAGTCTCTCTAATGCCATATCTACCACCTGTTTGAAAAGCCTACCTAATAAAAAATATGATATTAAACAATTTATGAAAGCAAATCCATGGACAGTGTAATAAATTATAACGCCTCCGGCGCGTTATTGCGACCATTCACCAAACAGAAAGCAGCTAAGTACCAAGTATACAAATGAATTGGAAATGAAAATGTTGGCGAACTCGGATTCGTGTCATCGCCGGGAAATAATGAAGTGATTACAGTCGGAAAAATTTGTCACTCCAGGCAAAGTCCGGGCCTTTCCGTTATTAATGGCCGCTCCCCGCTTTAGATAATAAAAAGAACATTGTAAATGACTCCTTAGAGGGCTTCGTATGAAAAAATGAGCCCCGCGAAGCGATTTATGTCTGTCGTTGCAAGCTGTACTAACTGTCGACGAGATGGTATTACTATATTATCCTTATATATTTCTCACGTCCAATCAGGCTGAAAGGTTTGTTTTTAAGACTTCTTTTAGAGGCACTTTTTAAGAGGCACTTCTTGTGTCTATACACATACTTCAGACTCTAGAACTAATATACCTTCTTATATCTTCTAGGATGATTCGTATTTGAGCAAATATACTGGAATTGAGCGTGCGCACGCGCGTTTGGTTTATTGAAATGCAACAAAACGAGTCTAAAACGCTCAGAAAATCTCTAAAACCACCCATAATTACATAAACTAAAATCAGCCACGCGCTGTCTCTTTATCTCAAAATATTTTCATCAATAGATAGTCGTAGAGTATCTCCTGAAAAAGGTTTCCTATACATAGGTACTTCATTATTATGGCTATTCATTCAAATGCATGGTCGCTAACTATGGGCCTCTTAAGAAAGCTCAAAGTCACTCAGCGGGCGATGGAGAGAGCTACGCTTGGAGTTTCTCTACGTGATCAATCAGAAATGAGGAGATCCGTAGGAGAACTAGAGTAACCGACATAGCTTAACGGGTTGCAAAGCAGAAGTGGCAATGAGCAGGACACATAGTTCGTAAAACCGATAGACGTTGGGGTCCCAAGGTGCTAGAATGGCGACCTCGCACCGGAAGACGCAGTGTTGGAAGACCCCCCACTAGGTGGACGGATGAAATCAGACGAGTCGCAGGGAGCCGCTGGATTCAGGCCCTACAAGAGACCTATAGTATGTCCAGCAGTGGATGATTCATTCAAAAATCTGCTGTTTTAACAATACATAAACACTATTCCCGGTCTTTATTATGGTATAGCCTGGAGTCCGGTTTATGTTCATATTATCATGCACAATCTTGGCTTTGTATAAAATTATAATTTACGTTCATATTGTGCATTTTCTGTAATATTATGAAGCCTCTTGTATCGCAAATCTTTTTGTAAAACCTATTATAATAACTTTGAATAAAATTCGCAACAACAAACTTCTACACAACAATACTTTCTTATTTGCAAAACTTTTTGTCCATATTCAGTAAGTAGTTCTATAGCTTTAAGAATTCATAACGGCTTCCTGAGGCGATATTTCTTTGAATATGTTGAACGTGGCCACACTTTCAATACACATTCAGAACTTATAGTTACATAAAAGTTTTTGAAATATTCGATCTACGCATGAACTCTATGAAACGAGAGAGAAAGAGACTCTATTAAAAGAGACTTGCGAGTCGAACGCAGCCAAAGTAGGTTACGCTGCAAAGATTCAAGGGCTAAGATGTTTTAAATTGACCAAATACTCGGCGATCTTTACATAATTACCGAAAAAAAGGAGTTTAATATTTTAATGTATGTATGTATGTGAATTTCTTCGTTCCACCATAACATCCCGAGTGATAAATGCTACGCTATAAATTAAAAAAGAAAAATAAGTACATAATAATAATAAGTAGTAAATTCGGTAATTTTCCAAGAAGCACCATTACCAACCACTACCCATATTATTATAAATGCACAATTGTAATTGTTTACTGGTTTGTCCTTCAATCACGCGACAACATAGCAACGGATCGACGTGATTTTTTGCATGGATATGGCTGAAGACCTGGAGAGTGACATACATAGGTTACTTTTTATCCCAGAAATCCGAATTCCCGCGGGATTTTTAAAACGTAACTCCACGCAGATGAAGTCGCAGGCATCAGCTAGTAAAATATAATCTTCACGTTATAAAATTTTAACGAGAATTTTTACAAAATGTTATTTTATTTCGGATGTGCCTCGCGGGCGTTTGCGTCTCACTTTTTGATTGCACTCTCGGTCAAGTGAGGTTTTTCGTCCCGGCCTCTTTTTAGGTAAAAAACCAAAACTACCTACTTATTTAAACATTTTCAGCACGCAGAATAAAATTTTAAAAGTATTTAAGTAGGAAAGTATAAGCTTTAAAATATTATACCTAACAAATTTTCTTCGTAGATTTTAATTCCGTTAAATATTTTATGCTCCAGCATTTATGATATTATTTAGCATCATTCAATTGGTAATTCACATGAATTTTTAAATATACTTATTTAAATTTAAACATTAGTTCATATGTCCCTAATTAAATTAGCCTATGTCAGTTTGTATATTTTTTTATTACATGATGCCGCGTTAGACATTTTAAAAAATCCGTGGGAACTTTTTGAATTCCCAGGATAAAAACCGGCCACGTGCCGGTGGAAAACGGCCACGCGCAGTGTAGGGTTCCGTAGTCTGTACAACTGTTGACAGCATAACTAAGGTAAATGTGTAGTCCGCGACAGGTCGAAATGGCAATTGAGAAGGGAACGCTCCGCACACCCGCACAGCCCCCGCACTAATCCAGTGCGGGCGAGCGGGTGTGCGGGGTGTCTCCCCGCCTCATACCCCAATTGCTATCTCAACCTGTCGCGTACTAAATTTGTTTTAAGTTAAACATGTAAGCTACTTACGTGACGTGAGTAAAACTTACAGGACGTGTTTCCGCGGCCTAAGACAAACCCGTTAGTAATGAAAGCCCATATTTTGCTCGTCCACACACTTCAAACATTTGTCTTATAATATACGTTCGAGACGTCATCGATTCAGCGATAAAATATGGAACAGCGCTGTCACAGAGTGAAAAGGAGTTATCGCGCATCCTTACGAGCCTTTTTTGTTGTATATGGGAGACTCCCTTGAAATACTTGTACGGATGGTTTCTTTTTACCATTAATCATCATAGTCTGCACTCACTTCACGCCAATTTCCTATGTTTATTCTTCTATACTATCTATATATACTTATATTATACCTATATAGGCAAAGTTTGTAAGTTTGTTTGTAGGAAGTAATCTCTAAACCGATTTTGAAAATACTTTTACCAGTAGAAAGCTAAATTATTCCTGAGTGACTTAGTTTTATTTTAAAAAATAGAGATCCATACGAAAATTGTTATAAGTTACCCGTGCGAAGCCAGGGCGGGTCGCTAATAAAACAAAAAAAATAAAAACTGACTTCAATTATACCTAACCGTGTTTGTACACTTAAAATTAAAACAATTTAATTTATTACCGAATATATCGACACCTCCCACGTAAGTTGTTGTAAGCTATTTATAGCATAAATCATCCTTAAATTGGTAACTTTGGCAAATATCCGAAAATTAGATATACCGGGTACACAAAAATTGGAGATAGTTATTTTACCTGATTTTTGTCGGCATTGCCTAATATTATTTTACGAAATAAGTACTTACCTTTGGTTCTTTGATGAGTAAACATCATTTACATTTCCAAGAGGATATTGTATAACTTGGTCTAAAAGTAGGTAGGTACGTTGGTTTATTTAGATGGTAATTCGTCTCTTTAGGTTTGTTCAAGAAAATACAAAGGTAAGGTAAGGTACCTACTGTAATTTTGTTTCGAGTAAATTCTTTAACGGGTAGGTACTGCGGCTTAATAGTTTTGGTACTTAGTACCACCTGCTTAGTTAATTAATTTATTTACCTCCATCAGAGTTTGAGAGCAAATGACTGAATAAATAAGCAGAGCTGATGTTTCACTTTTAATTAAAAATGAATTTTTCAAACCTGTGATAAAACAAAGGACAGAGGTGAATCTGTGAATGACGTGTCCCTGTGAACTCCGCGACAGACCTAGTCTTTAAAAAAAACTATTTTTCTAAGGAGCTAAGATATTTTTCCTCAAAAGAATTGAGTGTCCAGAACTCGGAAGGCTTAAAAGGCAACAAACAGAAAGACAGGCACACTTTCATATAATAGGTACACTTACGTATTAACCCTGTATGGCTTAATGACGCTATAATAATCTCACAAAACTCTCCATAATTAATGAGAGGTATTTCTCAAGCTCATTCAACTCAACGGAACCCTAGGGATTGGAAACAAAAACTGCTAATGATACGAAAACAAAATGAAAGCATCAAGACCTTTTTTCCGGTGTAAAACTACGCCGTAAGACCAAGGAGTCAGAAGGATTTTAAGATTAAGCTAGCCCTCGACTTATATTCAGCCTAACTAACGTCTTTGTCTTTTCAGGAGCCAATTATTCAACAAGAGAAGGTGCGGGGAAAACAGTAGATAATTTTGTAAACCTGCCCTTTCCTTTTACGTACTTTATTTTACAAAGTTGACAAAATATGGATGTAAAGAAGGTAACAGTGTTAAATTTAAGATCAACTATTCTGAATCATTGCCAAAATATGGGCAACTAAGTAGATGATGCCCGCGAATTCATACATATGGATTTAGGTTTTTAAAAATCCTGTGGTATCTCTTTGATATTCTGGAATAAAAAATATGTTCGTCTCCTGGATGCAAGCTATCTCTGTATCTTTCGTCAAGCCAGTAAAGCAGATAGGCCTAGGCCGTGAAAAGGTAGACATATAAACTTTCGCATTTATAATAATACTAGCTGACCCGGCGAACTTCGTACCGCCTAACAGTCGACTCTTTAATTTTTTATTTTTTTTAATACTTACAATTTTTTAATTTTTCTCTCCGTAAGAACCATCCTCGTACTTCATTAATTAGGAATATTATAAAAAAAGAATTAGCGAAATCGGTCAACCCATCACCGGCTCACTACAGAGAACGGGTCTCCTCTCAGAATGAGAAGGGTTTTGGCCATAGTCTACCACGCTGGCCATGTGCGGATTGGTAGACTTCACACACCTTTGAGAACATTATGGAGAACTCTCAGGCATGCAGGTTTCCTCACGATGATTTCCTTCACCGTTAAAGCTAATTAAAACGCACATTTAACTCCGAAAAGTTAGAGGTGCGTGCCCGGGATCGAACCCCCGACCTCCGATTAGAAGGCGGACGTTCTACCCACTACGCTACCACTGCTCATATGATGATGTATCTGTATATTTAAAATTTAAAGTCCTGACTGACAGACTGACGTATATTATATCAACGCAAAGCCTAAACCGCTGGTCCTAGAGACATGAAATTTGGAGGGTAGGTATGTTTTCTTTTCTTTGTAAAGAGTATTGTATCCCCTAAGAAAGGATTTTTCGAAATTCCACCCAACAGTGGGTTAAATGAGGGTTTGAAATTTATGTAGTCCACGAGCATAAACTAGCATAAACTTTCTATAGAATGGAAATAATACTTCGACAAAACGTATTTAGAAAAAGCTTATTTAGCTTATTTAGTAATTAATTTAATTGTTATAGATTTTAGGTACGTAAAGAATGTCTTAGTTTAAGTTTTACTATTTAGAAGTTCTAGTTAAGCATGTTGAGTTAGCCTGTAAGTGAGTATACATTGATAGTCCTAAGTTTATATAAGTCGTCATAATTAGTTTTCTTTGTATACCGTTGGCTTCCTATTAAATAAAATAAAATAAAATAAAATAAAATAAAATAAAATAAAGCTTCGCTGAGGATTAGGAATATGGCGTAGATCGTTGCAAGTTGCAGTGTGAACCTCTTCTTCCAACCAACAAATTCAGTTTTCTTATGGTAACAACATCTTCCCCAAACTGTTAAAAGTTAAAATAAAAGTCTACTCATCCTTTTCTTACTACTTTAGTAAGAAAAAGATAATATTCTATGGGGCCTTAAAATCAGCACTATTATCTGCCTTACGAGTAACCACTGAGCAATAAATAGTATAAGTATGCCTAGGCACGGCTAGGTGCAGATATTGGGGAGTAAATCATTTCAGAACTTCGCTAAGCTATAGTAGTGCTATACGTACTTCATAGTAAGATCCCGTTCGAATTCACAGCACTACACCTTTCGCATATAAATCACCAGTTTCAATATTATGCTCTCACCACTCGCCCGTTTGTAAATCCGTGAGTGGATTTCAAAATCACTCAAGCACTTGAGCTTTAGTGAAAATATATGTATAAAGCTTCCGATAATATGAAACTCATGTAACTTTGTGCACAAGGTTAGATGTATAGACCGAGCATGCATAGAAAAGATGTTTAAGTAGAAGAGACGATTTTGCATGACTTAGCTCGAAAAGTTTTCTGACACGAACAGCTTTGGTATGAAATGGCCGTCCAAATTAGATGTTTTCGGCCGAGGATAACTTGAGTACCTTCAAGGCAAGAATAAGCACCTCAAGTGAACTCCAGCCTTAAATTAATCATTGTTTTACACCAGGCATAAATTGTTATTGATAAATCAATCCAAATAGCTGTTATTACTTACTTATTAAGTTACAGTACACAAAATGTGTACCGCATACGTTAGTATTATGATTCAATGACCGCATACCGTCTCTACGTTTCAACAATGCAATGCAAACCCTTGCTATTTAGCCAGGAAGTGAGCGTGAGAGTGAGTCAGCTCATTTAAAATGCGATATCAAAGTTTATGTGATGTGTGCAGCCAACGTAAGGACTAGGTACCTAATTATTCTTGAGAAATTTCATAAAACTGATCGCAAACCAACAACTATTGTTATCGCACCAATCCGCACGCGTGCTTTTACTTGCGTATTCGATAATTCGAACTTTTGATATAACTCAAAAGCAAACACATATTAAATCTATGCAAAGCGCTCACCATGCTACGCGCGTTTTTGTCGCAGTAGAGCTGAAACGACGCATATTCCGCAATATGCCTTGAGCCTAATGTCCTTTAAGTTTTCCACACAGGGGTCTTTTTTCATGTTAATGTAAAGTATGCTTAATAGATTTAAGTAAGCTTCATTACGTAGTACGAACGGAAGAGAGAAGGAAAGTTTTGCATCCCTAAGTTAATGTTAACTACATATTTTATAGTACGCGATAGGTTATTAGGTATATTATCTCTTTTACTTTTGTTTCATTTGGATTGATTTTGTAAGACATTGCTGCTTTATTTCTACGTTTCTAACAATATTTTTTGAGTGTGATTTTTCCTAAATGTAGGAATACGCTGGCGCTGGTGCCATTGAAATTTCAGTCATTAAATGTCGCTTCGTTCCCATTGAAACTCTCGAGCATAGAATTTCTCCGCAGCAACGAAAATATTAAATAAAACAGAGAAAACACGCAAGGCCGCTCATTAAAAAAATATAGATCATTTCTTTTTTTTTTGCTTTTTGCAACATTGTATGTAATGCACCGGATCTCCAACTTTATGAAAACGTTCGAATCACCGACACAGATTTTTTAAATTGACTAAGCATAGGCAATGTAATAGACTCAGAGCTGGTGATTAGCTGGCCTGTGGGTGGACTACACGCAGAAACAGTACAATGCCCTGCGTGTTCAGTACAATAATGCATTCAGGATGCTAATGGGTCTGCCTCGTTACTGCAGCGCGTCGGGTATGTTTGCGGATGCGCATGTGGATTGTTTTTACACTACCATGCGTAAACGGTGCACATCCCTGGTGCGCAGGGTACGGGCTAGCCCCAATGTCATCCTGAGGGCATTTGATGACAGGTTTGATTGTCAGTACCTGAACCATTGTCATATGGTGCACGTGCTGACTAATCAAGCCTGTCTTAGATATAGTATTAGGATTAGGTAATTAGTTATAAGATTACTAACATTAGTTTTTAAGGCGTGTGTTATTACTAACAAATTATGATCGTGTTTTATGGTCGAATTAAAGGATTTTTATTTTTTTTTATTTTATTAACCTAGAACACGCCATTGTTTATAGTCTTGTATCATTTCTATTGTGTGTTTCAGTCTACAGAAAAAAATCTTTATTTAGCGCATGCACCTAATTTTATTATTACTTAGTACATAAAAATAACTTTAAATGTGCTAACAATATTTTATACATGGGGTTTTGTTTATTTTTAGGTCCCAAGTTACAATCCTTGGTTGCTACTATGTAGATATCAACGTATTGCGTAATTAAGGAATTTTTGAAAACCCTTTCTTAGGGGTTTACGTTCTAAAGAAAGCATAGTAGATACGTATTATAATTTTCAAGTCACTAAACCCAACTAATTGAGCTGCATGTTAATTTTTTTTTTTTTTTTTTAAAGAATATTAGCCATGTTAAATGACTAATATTCCCCTTTCCTCTCCAACTAAGCGTGAAGCTTGTGCTAGGAGTAGGTACGACAATAGTGCAACGGGCGGGATTTGAACCGTCGACCTTTCGGTTTCAGTCCACTCCTTTACCAGTTGAGCTATTGAGGCTCTGCAATTCCTCTCAATCAGTAAGTTTATCCTTATGTCTTTAGATTTGAGACGATAAATGGAAACAATAAGATAACGGTGATAGCCAGTGGTTAAACCTACTCAGAGAGTCAAGAGTTTGATCCCGGGCATGTATTTTTAACTTTTCGGAGTTATGTGCATTTTGAGCAATCATTTGTTTTAACGGTAAAAAATCATATAGAAACCTGCATGCCTGAGAGTTCTCCATAATGTTCTTAAAAGTATGTGAAGTCTGCCAATCCGTACTTGGCTAACTTGAAGGACTATGACCAAATTCTGAGAGGTAGAGGTAGATGATGATGATGAAACATTAAGAAGAACAAAATCACTCGCCATCTCTCAGACTATTTGTGGTTCAGTTCATCTCATTCCTGAACGAGCACCACAGACAAGAGAGCAACACTCCGACATAATTTTCATAGACCAACGATTTCAAACATAAAACTAAGCGGAAAACTCGTCCTCTAGAGGTTTTTTCAACGCAATCGTTATGAATATGCATTGTTTGTGGGGAAAACATTTTCTCGTTAACTCTAAGTTGCTTCTACTTGAATTTTATCGCGAGGAGATTTATACCGGTTTTGCATGAACTCCGATATGGATGGTTTTCTCTTTCGATCCACAGCCATTTCACTGTACGAAATGAAAACTATTTGCTGTAAATGTAAGTAAGTACCTAGTGCCTATGTACACACGCTCGTGTTTTGATTTCAGATCCCTACCTCTCTCATTAGTCAGCTATTTGTTCAGCGGTCCGATTCAATGTTCCCACCCTATTACTACAAATGTTATTGGATTGTTGTACTTGTTAGTTTGGGTAGTATCGAAGGTCAATTCGTGACTGCACTGCTAAAGAGGAGAGAGTTGAAATATTCCTAGAGCAGCAGTGCCCCGCAAAATGATCACGCTTTTGATTTTGGCACTCAATAAATTGGCACCGCCAATTGAAGGAGAAGTGGCAAATGCTCGTGAGACGCATAACTTATGCCCCCAAAAACATCACTTCGCGAAGAAGAGGAAATTTGCACTGGACTCTTCATCTCAATAGTCCAGGGAATTTAGACAAAAGAAACGCTTTCCTATGGAAAAATTCCCGAAAAGCCTAATTTTGATATGGAAATTTGATATTGTTGTGCTGCTAAAAATTTTAAACCAGATAAGCCGCTTCCATCTTAGACTGCATCGTCACTTACTACCAGGTGAGATTGCAGTCAAGGGCTAACTTGTGTCTGAATCAAAAAAAAACCGGCCAAGTGCGAGTCAGGCTCGCCCAACGAGGGTTCCGTCCTACAGTCGTATTTTTTCGACAATTTGCACGATAATTCAAAAACTATGATGCATAAAAATAAATAATAATCTTTTTTAGAATGCACTGGTAAAGACCTTTCATATGATACCCCACTTGATATAGTTATCTTACTCTTATAATTGAAAATAGTAATTATTAGTTCATGACCACAATTAATTTTTTTTTGTGTGATGTAACCACAAATTCATGGTTTTCAGATTTTTCCCCAAATGTCAGCTATAAGACCTACCTACCTGCCAAATTACATGATTCCAGGTCAACGGGAAGTACCCTGTAGGTTTCTTGACAGACCGACAGACAGATAGACAACAAAGTGATCCTATAAGGGTTCCGTTTTTCCTTTTGTGGTACGGAACCCTAAAAAAGAGTAGATATCCTCGTGTAGGTAGAATACAAAAGTTCAATTAGTATCAGAGAATACCGCAGATACGTTAACTAGTTGCGGACGTTACAGTATGCACTCCGTATAAAAATTGGTGTCCTGCCAAATCTTTGAAATGCAAGATCGAAGAAATAAGTAGCATTTTTCTATTTCAGGCACGATCTCAATCCATTTAAAAACAAGGGATCCTGGGATAATAATTCTTCATCGGATTATTACAGCGGCGCCGATATTTCATCCTTTGAACGAATTGTGTGTCGAAAACAAAATCCTCGAGCCTTATATTTTTTTCGGGTGGAGTGTTACTCGCGGCCATCTCGCGGCTGTCTGATGCAGAATTCAGGCCAAACTTCGACAGCTACAGACAATGTGACAGTTACAATCACCCTTGATTGAC
This sequence comes from Maniola hyperantus, assembly GCF_902806685.2. NCBI lineage: Eukaryota > Metazoa > Arthropoda > Insecta > Lepidoptera > Nymphalidae > Maniola > Maniola hyperantus. The sequence continues at coordinate 4,329,263 of NC_048553.1, forward strand.
TGACATTTTGACGCATAAATTTAAAATGGCGCGTGAGAAGTAATTTTGTACGCATAATACAAGAATTTTGATTATTATCATCGCAAATTGATAATTACAGCTGCCGGGCTCGCCCCCGGGTAAATTAACGATGTCGAATACAGGCTTCTTCAGTCGGCTCTATATAGTTCAATCCACTCAAATAAACCACACTAATAGCGGATTACTTGTCATTGCAACGAGCAGCATCCTGAATTTACGACATTCCTGGCGCAGTGGTAAGCGCCGTTGTCTTATTAGTTGGAGGTCCCGGGTTCGATTCTCGGCAGGGGTTTGGAATTTTATAATTTCTAAATTTCTGGTCTGGTCTGGTGGGAGGCTTCGGCCGTGGCTAATTACCATCGTTCGCCGTTCGATTTAGCGTTCCGGTACAAATGCCGTGTAGAAACTAAAGGGGTGTGGGTTTAATAAAAACTGTCGTACCCGTTCCAGGTTAGCCCGCTTCCATCTTAGACTGCATCATCACTTACCACCAGGTGAGATTGCAGTCAAGGGCTAACTTGCATCTGAATCATTATGATCAACCCATCGCCGGCTCACTACAGAGCACGGATCTCCTCTCAGAGTGAAAAGAGGTTTAACGATAGTCTACCACGCTGGCCATGTGCGGATTAGTAGACATGTTGTGTATCTGAATAAAATAAAAAAATAAAATTAAACTACGTAAGTAAAGTCATAATGTATCAAAATAAAAGCTAATACCAAGTGTACTTAATCCTGTCATTTAATGAGCTTGTCAGTCAGTTATTTCATAACGGCTTGTTGTTGTCATTACATTAACACAATTCAGTTGTTCTATGTCGTCAGTCCGAATCGAACCCGAAACCTCGCACTTATACAACCATAGCTCTCACTACTACGCCAGGGAGGTCGTCAAATTAATATTTTAACCCTAGAATTATCGTAATATTTAAAACTGCACGAGCGTAGCCGTATTTGTATTAAAACTTTTTTTAGAAACTCCGCATATCATATCTCTCTTGGGCTCAGAATTATTCCGGTGGAAAGGAAATGCTACCCTAATTAAAATTCTTGAGGCGTGGAGGGATTTGTGAAGAATATGACGGGTAATTAAGCTGCAGCTAATATAATTTTAACAAAGTTTGCGAGTTGTTTTTTTCCTTTTTTTACCCACGGTATAGGTAATGTTATTATTTTTACAAAATAATGAATTATTGAAAAATAGACACCTGTCACGGTTAGGTTTTCATTTGAAGTAAAGATAAAATTGAAGTGAATTTATATTATGCTTGTATTTGTACCTCATCACCATCATCATCACTTGACATCGTACGATGTAGTTCTGTAAGTTTGTACTTACAAACCTCTCTAATCTAAAATTAACTCTATAATCATCATCATCATGATCAAGGCATTGCCGACTCACTACTGAGCACGGGTCTCCTCTCAGAATGAAAAGAATTTGGCCATTGTCTAACACGTTGGCCAAATCCGAATTGGCAGACTTGACAGACTTTTGAGAACATTATGGATAACTCTTTAGGTATTCTTTAGGTGTAAACCTGTGCCGGTTCAACGTCGGGACGGACATCTCAGTCGCATCTGATATCCGGGATCCTGAGACGTCTTACACGTCTTGACACGGACGCTACCGCTGGGTACTAGCTGGGTATCACAGTTTCCACATACCCGCTCTTGTGCCGGATGCATAATTGCATTTTTACCAGCGAAAAAAAGGCATGCAGGTTTCCTCACGATTGTTTCGTTCATAGTTTTTTTTTCCTACCATAAAGCACCATTATAAAATGGTAGCTTTATTGCTACTACCATCTAGCCTATGGGCTAATAAGTAATATTATTCTAGCTTAAACTTCTACTTATGATTAATTTTTAAATCTAATTTACAGTCCAATAACTGTCCTTAGTTTATTCTAACACGTACTTACAGTTCACTATGTTCTTGTGACCTAGAAAAATAAAGTAATAGCAATTCGTTCATAGTTTAGCAAGTTCATATAGCAAGTGAAATTGAATTGCTTAAAAGGCACATAGCTTCGAAAAGTTAGAGGTGTCCGGTATCAAGCCCCGGACCCCGAATACGAAGCTGACGTCTTAACCACTAGGCTATCACTGCTTATTTGGACCTACTTGCTAACACTAAAACAAAGATTCTGACGAATTGAGAATCACCTCCTCTTTTGACAAGTAACAAAACTATCGCTCTGATCAGATAATTCGACTATATTCAAGAAAAATTCTTTAATTAATCCTCTTTAGATATTACTGCAAACTTTGAAGGTTCCAATAAATTCCATATTACTATTTCGTAGCAGAGAATTTATACTAAAGTTCACATGTAAAATCCATTCAATTTCTGAATTACCTAGCAAAGTCATGGTTGTCAATTTTTCACTCCAGAAAGAGAGCCAGCGCGTGCCAGACCTTTATTTCAAGAAATGTGAAAATTTATCTGCGTATTGTCCCCAACACTGGGAGGAACGTTTGTTTTAAGGTTTGTTTGGACCATGGTGGCTTTGGGAGATAACAGATAAAGGTGTAAAAAAACCTTAAGTAAAAAGTGTAAAGTCAATTTTTTATATTTTCTTCGGAGTAGTATTAGAATTCACATCATGCATTGCCAATTTGCCAGACACTTAGTGTCGTGGGAACCCCGGCCAGACACCCTTAAACGTTAATGATTCATTAAACTCTAAAGGTCTGGTAGTGCGTTGCCACCATAATAAGTGTCTGGCAATGCATGACGTGATTTCTTATACTATTCTAAAGAAAATAGAAAAAAAATAGACTTTATTCTTTGACGTAAGATTTTTTAACACCTTTATCATCTGTTATCTCCCAAAGCCACCATGATCCAAACAAACATCCAAGCAAACGCTCCTCCCAGTGTTGTGGACAATACGCAGAGAAACTTTTAGCCTTTATAAAATAAGGAAGGTCTGGCATGAGCTGGCTCTTAGGCCATTCCAATTATTGCTGCAAACGACTCCAGAGGGTTTAATATTCTGCTATCGATAACGAGTTTGAAACAGCATGAACTTTTTTGGAATAATTTATTTTATTATTCGCGTGCAAAACGAAACTGCTTTAAAAAATATCAAAAAGTAAAATATACTGAAATGATGTTAAACTCCACAGCATACATAATAGTACATTTACTAAATAGGTATTTGCTCAGCATGCGTTGCAATTCGTCTCCCGCGTTACCTCATCAATGCCTCATTAAGCTCTGCCGCTTACGCTGTTAGAAAGATTCGGCAGTTAACTGACGTGGAAACCGCAAAGATAGTATATTTTGCTTAATTCCATAGTATTATGTCTTATGGAATCTTAATATGGGGTAAAGCGGCAGATATTGGGAGAATTTTTGTATTACAAAAAAGGGCAATACGCGCAAAGGCATTCCGAACCAGTGGTAGATGCATCTGACCATTCGTAAGCACTTGAATGGTACTTCAGAAATCTTCACGCAAGTGTCGACAGTAACTGTACAAAGTTTCAACTTAATCAGAAAAACGATGCTCAAACGCAAAAGTAACAATCGAACGATTACATAAATTTTACAAACAAATTTTTATAATATTATATTTACAAAACGTCAATAGCTATGAGTGACAGACACGACGCTCTACGAAGCGGAAATCTCTTTCTTAAAGTTCGATGTGCAATGTTATTGCTGGGATACTGTAGGTATATTCTTTAACGGTAAATTTTGCTTTTTGAACGAACAACTGCTTTCTTGCCTTCCGACGGTGGTTCTTAAAGACACTAATTTTGACTTTATGAATAGTCGTAATTTCTGCAGATCTGACTCTCTTCAAATGTAGAATTTAATCAAGAGTAATCACCAGTAAGTATCACGTCGGTTTGACTTGTTTGTACATACTTTACTCAACACACTGTATAGCCGCATTTACACACCACGAGTGCTGAGACGAGACGCGAGACATATCAATAAAATATTGCAGTCATGAAGGTTTGTCAAGTCCAAAGTCAAATGCTATTTATTTAAAAGAGGTACATTGTACCTACACTTTTTGATTTTCATTTGTTGACTTTGTAAGATATATATGATGTGATGGTGATATTTACAATTCATCATCATCATTATCATCATCATCATCAACCGTTAGACTTCCACTGCTGGATATAGGTATCTTGTAAGGACTTCCACACGCCTCGGTCTTGCGCCGCCCGAATCCAGCGGCTCTCATTTACAATTACGTAAGCTTAAAACTAAAGTATGGGGGCTCCAAACGCGATTTAGTCTAAGAAGAAACCCACAGCAAACTTGGCAACAAACCTTTTTTATTCTTCAAGCCCTACGGCTGAAAACCTGGCAAAACTTTCGCGCTCGCCTATCTCGCCTGAGGACGCTGTAACAAACCATTGTTTCCAAGCTGTAGGTATACACAAACCGAAAAGAAAATCGCCACTCGCTTCGCTTCTTGTCTCGTAACTCGTGATACTCGTGCCGGTGTAGTAAGAGACTGGCAATATATGGCGCGAGTAGCAAAGCAAGCGCGATTATTATGTTATTCTATAATAAGTATGTTTATTTATTTAGAAATCATTACCGCACACACACATCATATAAACTGAATCTGCAAAAATTGACACTAATGTTCCAAACCGAGTAGAACCTAGAAGTGGTCTGTATTCCCTGTAAATCTAGATTGTACTATCTACTTAATCCGTCGTAGAATACTAATGGACGCGTGTAAATGAACTCAAGTAGATGATAATATAGTGAAGCATCTTTTCGATATTTGTGGCAAGTGGCGACTCGAGTGACGAGCACGAGTATGTAAATGCAGGTTATCAAGAGAAACGGCTCCTTGTTATCTATTTAAGCAGACGTGTAATATACTAATGTAAACAGTGAATACATAAATTTATAATGTAACGCCTTCCTCGGAATTAATTTCAGCTTTTACCGGGTAATTTCTATGGTAAGTTGTCTTTTTAAACTTTTTGTTTGAGAGAAATGTACTAAACATTTCTTTTTGCTCCGTTAAATTATGTATTTTCCCGCTAAGGTTGTTTATGAAGCATACAGGATTAACTTAAGCCAATTTTGTATCAGACTGGATTATTCAAATTAATTTAACATAATATTATTTTATAAAGCAAAACTTGTAAAATACTGCAAACATTCTTATCATAGCTAGAAATATGATTCAACAACATTATTTTGTTCCTAACAAAAGTAAGTAGGTATAGATGTTAGGTGCAAAAAAATGTAGACGGAATTGACTCTTTCTCAAGAATGTTGCCATTTTACAGTACCTAGACAAACGAAGGGAGATGCTTCATTTTTATCACGGGAAGTGGAATGCTCCACAAAGACAAACAGAGTGCTTGTTTGCGAAGACAACACTCCAGTATAACTACCACGCAAATTACCATATTCAACAGAATATAAATACTGTACAAACCGAACAGTCGACGTTTCTGCTAACATAATCGACATATTTTTAGGGTTTCGTACACAGTAGGCATTTTAAGATGTTTTACTAGCACAGTTTCAAATATCGTGAATAGCTTGGAGATGAGACCCGTGCTCAGTGGTGGACCGACAATGGCTTGATCATGATTATGATGATGATTATAGGGTTAATTTATATTATACCTACTAACTCACAGAACTACAACGTACCTACATTGTCAAGTTTTCTTGTTAGACACCACTCGTACATCATCTAAATGCAAATCCGTGCGAATTATACCCTTCATTTGTAATCTGTCTTCAATCTAGTAGCAAGTCTAGTCAATTCTACTGTAAGTATGACATTAATCCCGGAAGATGGGGTTACATAATACATACGAAACTTTTTGCGTCATCATATTTCCGGGATAAAAAGCCTATATCCTTCCCCGGGATGTAAGCTCTGTACCAAATTTCATTAAAATCGGTTGGGCATTGAAAAGCTAGCAGACATACAGACAGACAGACACACTTTTGCATTTTATAATATTAGTGTGGAGTATGGATGATATAATTATTTACTTGCCACAGAAAAAATAATGATTTAGCATACGGTTTGAAGTGTGGCAGTAGCTTTTGCCTGTAAGTAGGTGTGCGTGATATCCGGAAATACAATAAAACTTTATTCATTCTCCCACAAGAAACAAAGTTGTTTGCAATGTGTCACCCTTTGCTCTAACTTAGTATCGATGGACAGGGAGTTGTTTATTATTTATTATTTATTATTTATTACTATACCATAATGTGCACTGTCCTTACAGGGTAGTCCTAATGCGACAGTGCACTCTAATCTATATTATACCTATTAACAATTATACTTAAAATTAAAAATAAATTATTTACAACGATAATAAAATTATTAATCTACTACTTAACGGCTATCTTATGAATAACTAATAATCCACATTGCTATCCTTGTGAGCTCAGTCAGAGAGCAACAAAAAATATCTATTCTTTCGGCTATTAAGTTAAGGGTGCGGAGTGCGCGCGTCAGCGGCGCCTGCCTGAGCAAGTTGTTATATTATTAGACCCAGCAATGGCACGCAAAATGGATTTAGTTTGACTGTTTACTAGTACATCGAACATTCAGGGTCCAGAAATATAAATATCTGCAGCTCCATGTAAAAAAGGGCTATTTACAAAACCAGATTATTTTGTTATTCAATAGATAAATCCACTTTAATTATATTTTCTTAATAATTACTGATTAAACGAACTTACCTGTAAGTGAAGTTCTATCATAATTATACGAAGGCTTCGTACGAAGAGATTATATGAACTAGGTAGTATACGCATAGATAGTAGATACCGTCCACTTAATTGAGATTTTTATAAAATATATTTTTGAAAAAAGATTTGATTGATATAATGTCATCCTGACGCCCGTACGCCTTACTCATTTAGTTTAGAGTTTAGCCAACAATTCGCCTCATATTTTACGATTCAGGGTAAACGCGTAGCGTGAGGGTGGGAGGGTTATAATCTCTTCGTACGAAGCCTTCGTATAATTATGATAGAACTTCACTTACAGGTAAGTTCGTTTAATCAGTAATTATACTTCATGCTTCGTACTCGAGATTATATGAACTAGGTAGACTTTTAGAGATAAGACTCGTAAAATATGAGGAAGCGTATGGTTACAAGAAAATGTTATAATTTTTTTATTATAATTTACCAAACCATAAATATTCCTCTAATTATAAACAATGTTATTGAGTAATATGAATCATTTGTAACAATTTTTGTTTCTATTGAATCATTCATAATAGCTCTGCTAAAACAATCATTATGAAAGTTAGCAAACGTTTGGGAACTTGAGCTCCAGCCTGCAGTTTTCATTATTTGATCCACTGAAACACCTGACCTTTACGCAGCAGATGTGGCAGCATGCCGGGTGCTATGAGCAGTAAACGTAGAAGTATCAATTCCGCTTTGGTTCAGGGTATTCTTATCCAACGTGATAAAGTTCGTGAACCAACCGACTTAAGAGGATTTTTTAAAACTAATAAATAATTAGGGATCTGCATTTTCCCGAAGTGATTTAGTAATTTCAAGGTATACAATCATTGTCCTTCCCGGACTAATCTGCGGTTTTTCTTCAAAAAATGGAATGACTAATAAGGGTTAGTTTGTTCCAACCCTAAATGTTTTAATAAAATCCGGGATTTTTATTTTGATATCTGATGGAGATATACTGATGTTACAAACTTTTATTTTTGATAATGTTTGCATTCTTTGTGCAGTTACGAGTGCTAAACGCATAACTCATTTTTTAGAAATTGTTTAAAGATTTAGGATTTGATTGGAATATAAGTTGTGGTAATTTAAGACCAACGACGTATCCCAAGTATCATCATACTTTGCTCACGGCGGTCTAGAACGATACGAAACGATTAAAAAACCTTTTGATATCCTCGTTCTCAGAAAATCTTTCACAATTAATCAACGCTGACCGATATGAATTTAATATCCCATATGGAGCACCCTGATTATATATCGTAGTTGAAAAAGCAATAACATCAGGGATTGATACTTCATACATATTCAAATTATTTTGATTACAATAAATGAACCACTTTTTGTAGCACCCTTCATACTGTTTATAAGTAAGTGTTCTCTGACAAGGAGCTCATAACGATACCCAAAGATGAATCTGGAACAGTTCTTCGAATCCTCGCCTCGCGGATAAGATTCCTGCCACCAGGGAAATTGAGTCGCGTATGTGGGGGCGACTGCAATCATTTAATAAGATTAATCCATCGTCAGCTTAAAACATTAACATTTCTGACACAAAGGTTTTTAAACAGTAGATACCATAGCTGGGTAGGCCAGTATGGAACAATCATTATACCCTTGGCATTATCAGAAATAGTTTTACGCAACTATTTCAAAATCATAGTAAATGGAGGAAATGCATAAAAATAAAGGTTAGTCCATGAGATAGTAAAAGCATTTACTGCGTACGCATCTGGCTCTCTGTGCCATGAGACGTATCTCTGACATTTATTATTTAATCGACTTGCAAATAAATCTGTGTTTGGTGAACCAAACTTGAATATAATTTGTCTATAAGAGTAATCTGCAAGTTGCCATTCAATATCCGGATGCGTACGCCTAGATTCTTGGTCTGCTTCAAAGTTCTTCGACGAGCTAATTAATATATGAAGCGAAAACCTACAATTTTCTGCTTTCACACCATTGCCAAAGCTGTTTAGTAACCTTTATCAAATGTAGAAATTGAATACCTCCCATTCGATTAACGTATGAAATTGCCGTGGTATTATCAATACGAAGGAGGATCTGTGTGTCAAACAGTTCTCTGGCAAATATTTTTAGACCAATAAAAACAGCTAAAATTTCCAAATATGTAATTAATATGACGATTACGTTAATCTTCACTCCATAAGCCACTAGCTCCCTGATCTCCACAGGCAATACCCCTCCCAGTCGTTGAGGCATCAGAGAAAATTTCCAGGTCATAGTTATCTATTCTATTTCTTTTTATATATCTATTGTAATTTTACATACCGGGTGGTCAATAGTACGATCCCACCATTCAAACTCATGTCTTAATGTAGGTATTTGGTATATTCATGAAATTTTCATAATCATTACAATTTTTATTTTTATTTATTTAAACTAAGGTACTTAGATCTTTCAAAAAGTTTTGGTGTAAAGCCAATCGTACTGAACAGCAGGGCAGGCAGAAATCAATAAACCAGCAAAACTAGCAAACATTCTAATTTTACATCGTTTTATCTTAGACATTTTATGATTTCTACTTTGATTATATTAACTTTTTCTTTCAGTAATGTGACCTGAAAATTCTCTGTGTCAACTATATCCTAAAAACTTGCAAGTTTTAGATGTATTTAAATTACTTTTCTCAATATTTATAATGAAACCCAGATTCGTAAGCAAGTTGCTAATTTGTTGTCAGTTTTGAGAACAAGTTACATAGTCGTTGCCAATAAGACAAATATCATCTAAGTATATAGTGGACAAGTGTCCGCATGTGCTCAATAATTTTATTACGGGTTTCATAACTTTAGTGAAGACAAAAGGAGCAGTATTTAAGCTTTAAGCCTAAATTCATAAATAGAGTCATTAAACTGGAACCTGAGATACTTTCGATCATCCTCATGTATCTTTATTAAAAAGTATGCATCCTTTAACTCTATTGTGCACATAAAACTATCTTTTGATATTAATTTTAGTAAAGTTCTTAAGTCTTCTTGAAATGACTCGTATCTATAAATTTATTTAACGTCTTTAAATTTAAAATAAAGCGCATCTTCCCATTTGGCTTAGGTATTAAAAAAAAATGCTAGACAACTATTGGTCCGATCTAGCTTCACATTTTGAAATACCGCCCAAAGCTATTAAATTACTAATAGCATCCATAAAATGTACTCTTTCTTTGCTAGAATATAGACGGTTACTAGGAGGTACTGTTTAGATTGGTGTTCGTGAAAAATGAATTTTGTAACCCTTGATGTATAAAAGAACCACCATAGGGCCGTTAGTTATCATAGAGCATTCCTTATAGAATAAAGATAGCCTAGCTACCAGCAGGTTTTACCATATTGAACGATGTTTGTAGCTCGTTCGCTGCTGTGATTCTGTGACTGCTTCGAGCAGTAGTCTTGCCGACTGCGTGTCGAGGTTCCGTCGGCCTGCGAGCCGGACCCTGACCCTTCCAGTTTAAACTTCTTGCAGCATTTGAGCAAAGTAGTATTTCTCTCTTTTGAGGATAATAACAGCGTGATGGCTTCTCCTAAACAACTAATAGCCGAAGACACGTATTAGCTTGTTTGTTTCCTATTGCTTTATTGCATTTTGCTATAGCAAGTATATGAAAGAGCTGCTTTAAGCTCTTCGTTTAATATTGGTGGATCTATCAGCTTGGAATTTTCAGGAGTTAAATATCTTTCATTTAGCTCCTTACGCTGTTCCCTTGTTAGACCCACAGTGGTCCAATATTGCAATCTAAGAGCTAATTTTCTCTTTCTTTTTGTATTTCCTTACCATGTTTTTATCTGTAGTTGGTTCTATACCCAGAATATCCATTAACTCACTATTAAGTCCAGAGTTTTCAGCCATGGGTATTTCCAATAGATCTCCCGAAGAACCAGGCTCCGGAGGAAGTTTCGGCGCAGCTCCCTGATTGGATAGAACCGCACTCGAAGTACCGGGGTTAGTTCCGGCTCCTGTTCTGAAACTCCATCTAAGATTGGCGTGACGTAATCATTGTCAGCAACCTCCATGATGTCTAAAATCAACATGTAGAATACATGTAATTAAACGACGTATAAAAACGTTCAGTAAACAAAAAATGATGTGCTGATTTTGATACACAGCTATTTCTTCTCGTACTGTCCGCATACTATTTCTAATAGTTGAAATAGACTCCTCCTTAAGTTAATCATATGCAGTAAGAAGCAGTCCCAATGCAAAAGCAAGAACTGCCCACAAACTGACAAATAAACAGTAAGAAACAGTCCCAATGCAAAAGCAAGTACTGTCCACAATACTGTGTGTTTCGTAAGAAAACTCATTTGTTCAGGTTTATTAGCTATCACGAGTAAAATAAACAGTAAGAAACAGTCCCAATGCAAAAGCAAGTACTGCCCACAATACTGATAAACAGTAAGAAACAGTCCCAATGCAAAAGCAAGTACTGCCCACAATACTGTGTGTTTCGTAAGAAAACACTTTCACTCAGGTCAGGTTTATTAGCTATCACGAGTACAATAAACAGTAAGAAACAGCCCCAATACAAAAGCACGAACTGTCCACAATACTGTGTCCCTGCTCAAGGGTTAATTATATCATGTATCTCGTATAAATATTAAAGATAAGATGTGTTTTGCGACAGCTTCTTATTTTGAAATATCTTGGGTCTAAAATCTGTTCCTTCTTAGTATAATACATAATATTTTCTCCTTGTGACAGAGTCAGTGTGAAGACTATCGGAAAACATCCGAGCCGCGTCTGTCAATAATCTGACCACGACACATTTCTCGAGCACTAATAAACACAGTCGTAATATCCAACCTTACCTTGATAATCCATCGGTGCATTTTGGGATGTATGATGGATGCATGTGAAATCGATGACGAGTCAGAATCATCCGAGTATTTATAAATACGTTTGTAGGGTCGGCGCTGTTTTCGTCGTAATTTCGTTTCTAATACTTTAATTTTCTTCTTAATATATTCACATTTATCACCCTTTCGTTTAGGCATTGTAAAAACGTTATTTGTTTACCTTTTTTACAGTTTAAATATCACTTTAAATATCCCTTTTTAAGATAAAATAGGCGAAGGCGTAGTGGAACGGTAGCGCACTAAAAAGCGAATGAGTAAGGCGTACGGGCGTCAGGATGACATTATATCAATCAAATCTTTTTTCAAAAATATATTTTATAAAAATCTCAATTAAGTGGACGGTATCTACTATCTATGCGTATACTACCTAGTTCATATAATCTCGAGTACGAAGCATGAAGTATAATATCGTTATCTTTATCATAAAAGATACAACGCTTCCGGTAATGTTACAAAAGTGATAGAAATATTTTCAATAAAAAAAAATAGCGGAACAATATAAAGAGCAACTAGTCAGTTTTTTGCCGGCACTTCTCAGTAGAATCTGCTTTACGAATCAGTGACAGAGTCTTGGTATATCATAAGTGGCACAAGCTGTCTTACATGAAATAAATTAATTCATTCTTTCATTATAATGTCCAAGCTTCCATCTTTAAAATCATTAGATAGGGGATCTTTAACAACTTTGGCTCTCGTACCTATAATTTTTCAAATTAACGTAACCTATTAGCAAATCTGTAATTTTATATTGAGTTAAACATTCAGGAAAATGTGATTTGACATATCTACACAATTTGACGGTCTCTAATATTTAGTATGGATGGGAAAGGGACAGAAAACTTTGCCGTCTCTTTTCCATCTATGCTAAATGACAGATTTACGCACTTCACGTTACCTTGAAACCTCTAGGACCGCAGATGTATGTGTTTGTTGCTCCATGATCTAACTCTATGTCGATATAATTTCAGGAACCGAGACGGGAGCGAGTCGGTGTCGAGATATCGAGTTTCCCACTTTGCCAAACTTTGCCGTATCGTGAAAAACACATGAGTGAAAGCGATGAGTAATATATCAGGTTTTACCAACAGATTCGTACGTGTTTTATTTTATTTATTAACAAGATGCACAGGAATACTCAAATTGTTAATTGTAGAGCACTGTTTCAGATTTAAAAGTTTTAGAAAGCCCGTGCTTGTGATTTTTTTACACCTACTGCCTAGTTGACGTAAATGTTTAAATCTTTAAAACAGCAACTTGTTGATTTTTCACAATTTTATCCTGTGTCTGTTTCATGAATGCATGGATTTCAATTTCTTAAAGTTTTATATTATCTTTAAAAAAAATGTGAATTTTAATTTGTAAATTGATAAGTGGGTAATATTATTTCACTTAACAAAAAACACGTTGTGTGTATAAAAACACACCTAGACGCAGGTATTAGTGTAATCAGTACCTACCCATATTATAAATGCGAAATTGTTTGTTTGTTTGTCCTTCAATCACGTCGCAACGGAGCAACGGATCGAGGTGATTTTTTGTATGGTTATAGTTAAAGACCTGGAAAGTGACATAGGGTACTTTTTATCCTGGGAAATTAAGGAGAAGTCGCGAACATCAGCTAGTTACTTAATATTTTTTTTAAACATTTATGTACCTCATACATCACTTTGAGTTAGCAACCGTGAAAATGGAGTGAACAGTAACGTAATTTAGTTAGGTTTCCAGCAAAAAGAAAACTTTGCAAGGCATAACAATTAGTGCCCAGTGAGTCTTTACATGCCGCTTTCGAGTTCAAAAGCGTTGTTTTGGCTCATTTTCGAGAGGCTTTGTACAAATGAACTCGTCTCGTTTGGAGAGAAGCTTGCAAATTTTCCACCTCTATTGTGCTGTGACTTTATGCGCTTTTTAAATGGCTTAAAACGGAAATACTATTTTGAAGAGCAACCTGCCGCCTTTTCTGTAACTTTTAAATGTTGCTTGCTATTTTTTTTTGCTATAATTAGATTAAATATCAGTCTTTTTTAGAACCATTTTAACCAATATAGGAACCGCGGAAACCTGCATTCTTCAGAGTTCCTCATAATGTTCTTAAATATTTGTAATGTCTGCCAACCTGCACTTAGCCTCCGCGATGGCCTAACGCCTTCTCATTAAGAGAGAATTAATTTAGAAGAACATTAAACAGATAGCTGTTATGACGTAGCCGTCTGCTAAGAAAAGATTTTTGAAAATTCAACCCCTAAGAGGGTGAAATAGGGGTTTGAAATTTGTGTAGTCCACGCGAAGTCACGAGCGTAAGCTAGTGTATAATAGAAAAAACTAGATGCAGAAAGGGGTCAACGGCTGCGCACGAGCAACCGGTTTATATATAATATTATATAAACCGGTTTATATTTAAATAGCACTGCAAAATCTCGAATGAAGCGCAATTTTGCGCGTGACGCTCAACGTTGCTGGCTGAGAGTTTACATAATATAACGCAACGTTGCAATTTAAATCGGAAGTATATGTAGTTGAAATTATTGTGGCTCGGGTTTTAAATGGTGTCAGTAAATACATTAAAATATATGACTGTTGACTGGTATCACAATTTTATTTATTTATTTTAATGTGCTAGAATCATTTACTATTTTTTTATCTAAACATGGCTACTTATTTTAAAGGTGAATCGTACTTTTTAACCGACTTCATAAAAAGGAGGAGGTTCTCAATTCGATTGTACATTTTTTAGGGTTCCGTACCTAAAAAGGAAAAACGGAACACTTATAGGATCACTTTGTTGTCTGTCTGTCTGTCAAGAAACCTACAGGGTACTTCCCGTTGACCTAGAATCATGAAATTTGGCAGGTAGGTAGGTCTTATAGCAGACATTAAGGGGAAAATCTGAAAACCGTGAGTTTCTGGTTACATCACAAGAAAAAAAGTAAAATGTGCGCATGAACAAATATTTCTATTTTCAACTTTCGAAGTAAGATTGCTATACCAAGTGGGGTATCATATGAAAGGGCTTTACCTGTACATTCTAAAACAGATTTAAATTGATGTAAAATGTCGATAAAATACGATTGTAGTAGGTACGGAACCTGACTTTGACTCGCACTTGGCCGGTTTTTTTGACATGACAGTTGACCCATAGGAGTCATTTTGTACGGACTTTGAGTATTTATACACGTAATTGTAGCCACGGCGACGTTTATAGGTACTCGTTTGTAACAAAACGTAAACAAAATTGCGCACACGCCGCATATTTTATTTCCTATTTACTGTTTTTATGACCAGCGCGTGTACGTTTATGGCTTATAGTTTATTACGCGAGTAGAACAACTTGGAAATTTACGGTTTATTTCAGCACAAATTTAACTAAATAATACCTATCATAGATCATATTTTGCATTTAAGATCTTCTAAGAAAGACTGGATCCTAAACGGACGGACGGACAGACAGACAGACAGACAGACAACAAAGTGATATAAGGGTTCCATTACTCCTTTTGAGGTACGGAACCCTAAAAAAACCATTCCACCTATGATAACATCGTCATTCATCACCTACAGACAAGTTAGACTTCCAAACTTGTATACTACCTACCAGTAGGTACCAAGTGTAAATGGATGTGTCAATCCGAGTACAACCGTTGCTAACACAATCACGCTATCACACTACAAGCAACAGAATCATCAGTTCATCTCTCAGTGACATGTTATAGCTAGAGAGTTGGTGGCAATATGTGTATATGTAACAATAGGGGCAATAGGGTCTTGGACTGCAGTTTTAAAATGAAGTGATTTTTTGTACATCGGTATTTTATGGGACTAGAATTCATTTTTAAAGAGAATAATTTAAAAAAAACATGATTTTTAGTTATTTTTAACATGAACGTCCATGCTGTACGGAAGGTGAATAATGACGTCACAATACGTAAACGACATTTCTTCACTTATCTGTCAGCTTCACTTATTGTAACCTCTGAGTTAATCACAGATATAATATATCGATATGCAACTAGCGTGGCCCCTCAGTCCTTCTCGCTCAAGTACCTACTTGTGAAATGTTATTCCTTCTATTTTACGTTCGCTTCGGCTATTATAGCCAGTAGCCACCCATCCACCATTGCACAATAACTTCAAAAACAACAAAACAAATCAATTATATCTTTAAAATACTTGAGTCAACATAACCTCACTTCACGTTGTTTGTCAAGATCTCACGTATACATCTTGACAAACAAAAAGTGGCCACGGTGATAAGGACCAAAAATCATCATTTTGTCACGTTCTACTAAGAGCTTAAATGTATTTAGCTATCTCGCTTTAACAGTAAGAGTCACATTAGGGCTACTTCTACAGGTATCTTTTCTGAGGAGCTAATTATTATTATTTTTCCGCCGTCAACTCCCAAACTACCATGATATCTAGAGTTGACACGTGCACACAATGTAGATTGTAGGTACTCAATACTCAATCCTAGCTCGATACGAGTACTTCACATATTGACTACAACCCATAAACTTATCACTGCTGCAACCACATTTGTTTAGTTTGGAATTTGACGATCTCTCCATTTAGGTGCGAAAATCCCGAGATTGTGTTTCGATTGGGTGAAAATATTATTATTTATAGGCTTTATATAGGAGGCTATCTAATTATTTATAACTAGCGACCCGCCCCGGCTTCGCATCGGTGTAATGTAGATACTAATGTGGTGTCATTGAGGTGTCATTGCCTCGGAAACTCTCAAATGAAAGGACTTTTTCCGACCTAATTCATATTATTTCAATTTCCCTAGGGATCTCTAATTTTTTGAGAATTAAACTATACCTATAAACCTTCCTCTTGAATTATTCTATCTATTGGTCAAAACCGCATTAAAATCCGTTGCGTAGTTCAAAAGATCTACGCGTTCATACATACATACATACAGACGCGGGAAGCGACTTTATTTTATACTATGTAGAGATAAGATAGCTAGGAACTTCGTAATAAGGTTTCATGCTACAACTTTTCATCCTAATTTGTAATTTAAATCCCTTGGGACACTAACCTAACCCAACCAATTATAGTCTGCCACTACCTAACCTGCTGCACTTGGCCAGCATGGTAGACTAAGGCTTAAACCATTCTCATTCTGAGAAGACACCCGTTTTTAGTAGTGACTAGTGAGCCGATCATGATGATGATGATGATGATGATGGTGGTACATTTTACACTATTTAAAAACAAAATAGTAAGCATACTAAGTAGGTACCTATGTAAGTATTTTACGTAATATATTTTATTTAGCCATTTATTTAGACTCCAAAATGCACTCCGTGCGAAATTCAAGTATAGGTAAGTAGGTACATTTAGCTTATCATGCTCGTATTTTGTGTTTGGCGGGATTAAGAGATGCCCTGGGGTGGTTTTAAGAAAATATATTATACTAGTAAGCAGTATCTTTAATGCAGCTTTTATCCTGCAGTTTTCTTAAACAACCTACTATATTCCATTTGATTTAGCTTGCACTTGTAGTGTACCTTTACTACCTAGCAAAAAACAAGATAAAGATGAATTAGAAAATGCTAAGAAGAGATAGGTAAATGCTTTCTAACACCACTCGCTCTAGAATGCCTTATTACAGACCTGCCCCCCAATTGTGTAAGAATAACCATTTCATGGCTATCGTAATCGTCAAGAATTCTGCCCTTTGATTGGGTGTGAAAAAATGTAAACAGCGAATGAACCAATCAAAGGGCAGAATTTCTTGACGATTGCGATAGCCATGAAATGGTTATTCTTACACAATTGGGGGGCTGTTATAACATTTCTATGACTTAATCGGGTTGAAATGTTGTACTGAAATCCCTTTGTGATTAGAATTTAAAACATCCCGCACCCGAAGCAAATTCTGTTCCTTACAAGCAGTTTTTAGTTCAAACTGCTACTGATGTCTCGCTTCGACGTCCCTCTCACTCGCCATAGCCTCATAGGTTACTGAATCCAAACTTATTATTGAAACTCGCTCCAAAACTATCAGTAAACTGCATTACCACCAGGTGAGATCGCAGTCAAAAGGCTAACTTGTATCAAAATAATAATAAAAAATTACATGTCATCATTCTCAAATTAGTGGAATTTGCATATGCAACTGTACCTATGCAATGACCTTTAGTTACACGTGGATTTCATCTCAGTGCAAGTAAGGTTACATTGTATGAAATGAATCATTGTGATTGTTTTACTTTATGATCAGGACATAAATTTGTGAATGTTGAATAAATTTGAAAAATGTTGTGAATAGGTGAATATTATGCTTTGTGCTGAGTGCATTTTGACCACAGAGACTGAAGACAACATAAAATTATACATAGGGTAAGATGGGCCGGGACAGACAGACACACACTTTCGCATTAAGCCGCGTGGATTTATGTTTTTCATCATCATCATCATCATCAACCGATAGAAGTCCACAGCTGGACATAGGTCTTTTGTAGGGACTTCTACACGCCTCGGTCTTGCGTAGCCTGAATCCAGCGGCTCCTTGCGACTCGTCTGATGTCGTCCATCCACCTAGTGGGGGGTCTTCCAACGCTGCGTCTTCCGGTGCGAGGTTGCCATTCCAGCACCTTCAGAGTCTTAATATTTTTAAAAATCTTTAATAAACTCAGCTAAAAAGTAGCCTATGTCACTCTCCAAATCTTTAACTTTATCTATGCAAAAGATCTCAACGATCTGTTAGGTACTCTGTTGCAGTGTGATTGAAAGACAAACAAACAAACAATAACAAAAACATTTCGTAGTGAAAGTCTACGTATCTGTGAAAGAAAAACTGACTGGCTGACCGTTACGTTGATGATATTCAACGTACCGAACCGCCTGCCGTTGGATTAATCTTTTTATCACGGACATTACGAAACGGTTTTTGGAAATTACATAGCTATGAGTGAAGTTGGGGCGGATTAGCTAATGTTTAAACCTGAAATAAAACTTAATGTTCCTACCTAAATATAACCGTTCTTATTAAACCACTTAAAACTACTTAAATCTTTTCCGTTCTAAGGAAATAATATAATACTTCAGCATATTTTTTTTTAAACAATATTAGCCATGTTAAATGACTAATATTCCCTTTTCCTCTCCAACTAAGCGTCAGGCTTGTGCTAGGAGTAGGTACGACAATAGTGCAACGGGCGGGGTTTGAACCGTCGACCTTTCGGTTTTCAGTCCACTCCTTTACCGGTTGAGCTATTGAGGCTATTATAAGCATTTATGATACAAGAGTTAGTGCTCGTAGGAATCATTAAATATATTAGGTACTGGGCTGGGGACCCACCCCGCCTACGCACGGGTAGCTTCTTACAATTTTCGTAGGGATCTCTAATTTAAAAAAAATATCACTCAGGAAAAATGTAGATTTCTACTGATGAAAGAATTTTCAAAATCGGTTCAGTAGTTCCAGAGATTACTTCCTACAAACAAACTTACGAACTTTACCTCTCTATAATATTAGTATCTATAGATTTATTTTGTAGACTGTACGCAACATAAGCAGGCTTATGGCAAGCAATAGAATGTTATGAGCTAGATCCCACTTGATTTAGTAGGAAATGTAGAAGCATATTAAACATAATGTATCTACCTAATCCATACTAATGATTTTATATCGACAAATAAAAAAATTAATCGTGGTATGTACCCGTTTTATACATTAAAATAATCCATACTAATATTATAAATGCCAAAGGGTGTCTGTCTGTCTGTTACCTTTTCACGGCCCATCCGTGTAACCGTTTTTGACATAGTACAGAGCCCAGAGGTGGTAGCTTGTAAGTTATAACTTGGACTTTTTATTACAGAAAAACACAGTTCCTACTGGATTTTTTAAAATGTAAATCGACGCGGATATACAGGGTGTAACCAGAATGCTAGCAAAAACTTAGCGTTATTGTTATATGTACTACCTAAATACAATCCAATACCAATAACCATTTGTCTCATTTTGTAGTTTTACTGATTTAGTATTTTTCAAACCCGCAATATTGAGAGTGCAAAACTCGGTCTAATGCCCCACCTACGATGCGGCAGGATTTTTTTAAATATTCTTTTCGCGTATTTTTTGTGGTATCATATCAGTGATCATCAGTATTATTTATTACCTGTCTTCGTTTTTGCCAGCGTTCTGGTTACATCCTGTATATCCAGTCGGAACATCACTACCCATATTACATTTACAAAAGCGAAAACGTGTTTGTTTGCTGGTTTGTTGGTTTATTGGCTCCTCCTTCCATCACGTCGTAACAGAGCAACCGATTGGCGTGATATTTTGCATGGGTATAGTCAAAGACTTGGAGAGTGACATAGGTTACTTTTTATCCCGGAAAACCAAAGAGTTCCCACGCAATTTAAAAAAACCTAAATTCAAGCTGACGAAGTCGCGGGCATCAGCTAGTCATCCATAATTAAGTATAATCATGGCCGCTATGTACTCTTTATTTCATTGTCCATTTTCTTCGTCCTTTTGCTATTGTGGCAACAGTTAAGATGGCCTCTCTAAATTACAGCTAATGTAGGCTGCTACGATATTTGTGGTGTTGAACTAACATTAGGGAGCACAGTTGTTTCTAAATGTGCCAGTTGGCATTTCCGCTAACTTGTTTGTTGAACTCATGTTGAACTCATGTTAAGAACTTCCCAACTGTCAACTAGTCATTATTACTTTGTCAATTAAGCAACATAATACCAGTGACTTATATATTACTTCGTACGGACAGGGTTATTGAACAAACAAAATGCAACCTCAGCGACGTCAGGATTTCAAACGGGTCGTTCATTAGTATCTGAGAGGTGGCGCTGATTTATTTGGTTTCTAAACCGTAAAAAATTTTGTTCGCTTGACTATATCTTGTCATTTATATTGATGCATAATATATAAGAGGTCCTAAGTAATGTCACCAGTTAGGGATTTTTTTACAAAACGTCGAGCCTTTGACGTAAGCTTGGACGTCACTGGCTGGCGTCAAATGTTAGTAGGTACATTTGACGCCAGTAGCCCTAGCCCTAAAGTAGCCCTATGTTTCGATGATTTGACGTCACCCATGTCGATTCAAGATCGAACCGAGATAGTCCAGTCAAATTAGCGATCAACCTCGGAATGAGAGGGAATAAGCTGAATTTTAGGTACATAAGTTACCTTACCTTCATTTTGGCGTTCTAAAAGTTGTCTCAAAAGTCACATATTTCTGTTCAGAATGACGCATCTAGCTAGTACCGTAGTACACAGAGTTCGTTGAGAGATATTATTTATGTGTAACAATGTAAAACTCAGAAATATAATAATGAACCATCTACATAGCGCACAAACTTCTTTTTCTAGTCACTGAAGTCAGTCAAATTTTTTATTTCTTAGTATACGCATTTACGAAGCAAATCCGTGTCAGTTTGCCAAGTGTGAATGCACGCAACAATGGGTATTCGATTCGTGCCAATTCTATTTTTGCGTGCAATTCGCATTTGCTACTTCAAGCATACATTTATCACTTAACCGAACTCTGCTCAACTGTCATAATAATTTAAATTAATTACTGCACTCTGGTCTCTGTCGGATCTTTTTTTTTTTAAAATTTATAGGGGAATAATTAATTTTATAGGGGATTATTAGCCATATTAAATGACTAATATTCCCCTTTCCTCTCCAATTAAGCGTCAGGCTTGTGCTAGGAGTAGGTACGACAATAGTGCAACGGGCGGGGTTTGAACCGTCGACCTTTCGGTTTTCAGTCCACTCCTATACCGGTTGAGCTATTGAGGCTTTTGAATGTTACTAGAACGTAGATGCTAAAGGAGACTGCTCACCGATACATACGAGTATCACAGTATAAGAGAAATATTAAATATAGTTCGACGCCTTTGATCTTGTGGTAAACGACGACTACGACGACCTTTTAACATATAGGGCCCTATTACGTAGGCCAGTTCGGGTCGCTCTTTCGTCCAACTCGCACCGCACGATTGCTCTATTTAGGTAGTCTAGACACTAGAGGGCTTATTAAGTACGAATTGCATTAAATAAAATACGAATTCCATTAGTAGGAGAGTACAATTATAGTAGGTACTCAATTTGAATAAATAATTTTTGAATTAAAATATACACCTACTGAATCAAGTAGTACAGTTAAATTACGATTCGTTATGTATCGGGGGTACGCATTAGCATCATAAGAAAATGATTGCCCAATTTGGGGCCCTCGTTTCAAGCAAGTGAAAAAAATGCAAAGTTGCCCACAAAAGGGGGAATTATGAAAAGAATTTTGATAAATTGCCCAAATTTGGTTTTCCTCAAATACCTACCAGCCTAATAATTTTCGTTTTCAGAATATCGATGAGGAAGCCTAAGCTCACACTGGCGACTTTTTGAGACAAACATTTTTATCTTATCGGCTTAGATTATAAATGAACTAGAAGATGCTCGCAACTTCGTCCGCGTGGATATAGGTTTTCTAAAAATTCCACGGGAACTCTTTGATTTTCCGGGGTAAAAATTAGTCTATGTACTAACTCAAGGTATAAGCACAAGTATAAGCTATCTCCATCAACCAAATGGCTTCAGTCATTGACGTGAAAAGGTACCTAACAAACATCCAAACTGCCACTTTTACAATATTATTAGGATATACAAACGCGTATTGCAACTATTTTTATACTAAATATTAATATTTAATATTTATAGAGAGAAGAAACTCGTGGTATAAAATACACGTGGGCGTCACAATTTTCTTATTTGGCAAAATACCAAATTCAAGACGCGTGTCCAACCCTTATTGTTCTACTGAAATGTGAGAATGTTATCTCGTAGAATCTTTTGGTCAATAAATGATCTCGGAATTAAATGAGAAAAGTTCCGTCATATCGGAAATCTTATTAGAAACCTTCTTCGCCTCAGTCGTTTGAACTTTATGCTAAAAATAAATTAAAATCAGAAATTATTGTATTATGTACTAGCTTATGTCCGCGACTTCTTCCGCGTGACTACACAAATAACACTACGCAAACCCTGTTTTACTTTTTTAGGGATTGAATATTCAAATATTCAACAAATCTTATTCAAATATAGCAAATAAAACATCTGACTGACGCTAGAGGTAAACGAACGTTAAGTAAGTAGGCTACTTGGAGTCAATGCCGCGTCGTAGGTGGGGCATTGACCCGAGTTTTGCACGTTATACATTGCCGGTTTGAAAAATACTAAATCACTAAAACTACAAAGTTAGGCAAATGGTAATTGGTATTGGATTGTGTTTAGGTAGTATAACAATAACACTAAGTTTTTGCTAGCGTTCTGGTTACACCCTGTACAACACTAACCGGCTGATATGCAACTAGTCCTTATTAATCTCACGAACATAAACTTAACCAGTATGTTAACGTATTTACCTATTCGATGGTAAGGCGCCGCAAAACAGATAGTACACAGGCTTAGCCTATTCATTATTCATTATTCATTAGACTTAATTGGAGTTAATACTGTGGTAGACTGCTGATAAGCGTAAACAGACTGGCCTAAGTACGGACTACTGAATACTGACCTTGAAGAGGTGAGTGAACTCATCTGGAAAGCTGCTGAAAAGTAACAAATAAGTAATTAAGTTGTTTTAGTTCAATTAAGTACAACTTATGTTCTTTTTGTTAGGTATAGTAATCTAGTGGATGTATGGTTGTTCGTAACCTTTGCTAATCTCGATTAATATAATTTAATTTACCTAAAAACTACTTAATGTAGTTTTCGCCCGGACAAACAGACAGAAAGAC
Source organism: Maniola hyperantus (assembly GCF_902806685.2). Taxonomy (NCBI): domain Eukaryota; kingdom Metazoa; phylum Arthropoda; class Insecta; order Lepidoptera; family Nymphalidae; genus Maniola; species Maniola hyperantus. Next base: position 4,352,660 of record NC_048553.1, read on the forward strand.
GAAATATTTTTAAGTTTTGATAACTTGTAAATAAACCGAGTAACTCATGAAAAGGTAGATTTTTTCTTAAATTAAATTATAAGTGTTTTGTGGAGAATTTTTCCCTAATAAAAGACAACGACATTTTGTGCTAATTAACAACTACTGTTTTTAACCGATTTTCAAAAAGGAGGTGGTTCTCAATTCGGACCGTTTTTTTATTTTTTCGAGGCTTCTGGACCGATTCGCATTTGTTTTAATCAACAGAGGAAGTTTCGGTGGTAAACCCATAATTTTTTTTTGATAATGAAAAAATAATCTAAAGTAAGCTCAGTTACTAGCGTGGGTACGGGAATTACGAGAAACATCGCTATTCTCCTGGTTGGCAAAACTCCAACTAGACTCTTTTCCAGTTACTGTTACAATGAATGGTATTGTACAAAAAAAACCGACTTCGTTACACAAACACTAAAAATTGAAAAATAATTTAATTTATTACCGAATATATTATGTATACAAGAGTTAATATAGTTCCATAATAATACTTTTTGGTGCCGGTGCCAATTAGCTTTAGCTGCGCGAATCGTCTAGACTTCATATTTTTATGGGACTCCACAATGGCACCGACCCCAAAAAATATTATTATGGAACTATATTAACTCTTGTATAGGTACATAATATATTCGGTAATAAATTAAATTATTTTTCAATTTTTAGTGTTTGTGTAACGAAGTCGGTTTTTATTTTTTTTGTAAAAAAAAAATATTTCACAATTTTTAGTGGCCCCATGGAATTATGCTATGACTGGTTAAAAATCTACTGTTTACTAAGCTATTACACTGATCGCGAGCAATTTACTCTTATCCGTTGAGGAGTTCCAGTAGCTATCTTCGAAGATGTTCATCAGATCTTCACCAAATTGAAATGGGACCAACTTTGAAGTATACCCTTTCAAACAAAAAAAGAATTTTCAAAATCGGTACAGGCGTTTTTGAGTAATCGGGGAACATACATAAAAAATAAAAAATAAAAATAAAAAAATAAAAAGATTCCGACGAATTGAGAACCTCCTCCTTTTTTTGAAGTCGGTTAAAAATAGACTAAAAGCAAGAGGACAATTTGTTCAAAGCTTTGATACCGGTTTAAACATTTTGACAAAGTTTCGACATGTACGACATTTTGTTGAAAGTATCGAAGTTTTGAACTGCGGAAGTTTAGTGTCAATCGGTCTGGTGATTTTTATGTGCGAATACACAAAAAAAACGGACCTTTTAAATAAAAAAGTAGACTTTTTAATTAAGGACAACCTAATTCTGTTTGCCTGAGGTGGCTGAAAGTCGTGACTCTTTTCATTTACCGTAATGGCAGAGGTTATTTTGGAATAATAATGCGGTTTGCTCCCAGATCCTTTCACAATCCACATATGACGCGACATACGATTTTGAATCTAAAATTAAACAATATACTTAATACCAGAATGTCGTTGATAATAATTTTAACAATAGACGCCAAAGACTTATCGCGCTCTCCGGAAGCACGGAGTTGGTCATCCATCCAGTTACCAATTTCAATCAACGTTGCTTACCCAACACAGTTGATTGATATACATGGTTGCATTTTTTTTTTGGTGTGCATTACCACCTGCTAGACCGCATTAAAGGCTTACGATCTAAACAAATCCTATCAGCATTATAATTATTTAACATTGGGACCGGTACAAAAACTTTAAACACTTTAATAACTAGCTCTCACACTGAAAGCACCCGAAAGCCATCTTGTTAAAAATATCTAATCAATAAAATATACTCCCGAAATTGAATTAAAAAAGTTCGCCCATAAAGGAAACCGAACGTTATTAGAAAAGCCTTTTTGAGTTCAGAGGTGAAATTGTTTTAAAACTTTATGATAAAAGTTACTGAGTACAAGCCAAAAATTATTTTCAGTTTGTGATGCTTGCAAGGGAAACTAATGAATTTATTAGATAAAAGGTTTTATAGACTTTTTGTTTTTATTAAATTACGTACTTGCTAACAACTTTGAACAATCTCAGAAGAGGTTTTTTCGACCATAAACTAAAACAGACCCTTGAGTAAACTTTTTGCGTGAAAACTCGTCATAAGTGTTAAGGCTGTTTTACGTCAGAGCAACACCGTGCGACAATATGGCATGCTACAAACGGGAACATCAGTGCCCATAATGTGAAAGTGTCTTTGTTTGTTGGTTTGTTAGTTTGTTGGTTTGTCCTTCAATCACGTCGCAACAGAGCAACGGATCGACGTGATTTTTGTTTGGGTATAGTTAAAGACCTGGAGAGTAACATAGGCTACTTTTTATCTCAGAAAATCAAAGAGTTCCCACGGAATTTTTAAAAACCTAATTCCACGCGGACGAAGTCGCAGACATCAGCTAGTTAATAATGATTAAAACATTGCGGCCTTAGTTAGCAGCCGCAGCGTATTTTATTCCAAGACAACATCGTTCTGTAGATTTGGAATAGTATGGCGCAACAGTCTGGCGACGATTCTTACTACATTTTATTTTTGTACAGTGTACTATTATACTACACTATATCCATGCAAAAATCACGTAGAAGGAATCTACGTGATTTTTCACGTATCAATCACGATTGACGGGCATACCAACTATTAGCAACAAACCAACAAACAAATTTACTTTCGCATATTAATAGGGATTAAATTAAAGAGCCGAATGTCATACGAGGAATCAAATCGCTTCATACGTGTCCATCAAAATACAGGCAGAACGCAAGCATAAACTTAGCATTATTGTTATACTACCTAAAACCAATCTAATACCAATAATCATTTGCCTCATTTTGTAGAGTGATTTATTATTTTTCAAACCCGCAGTGCTAAACTCGGGTCAATGCCCCACCTATGACGCGGCATTGACTCCGAGTGACCAACTTACAGAACTTTCGTTGACCTCTAGCGTCAGTCAGATGTTTTGTTGTTTATAGGATTTAAAAAAAAGTTTTTTGTGGTATCATTTCACTGATCATCAGTATTATCACCTGTCTTTGTTTTTGCCAGTGTTCTGGTTACACCCTGTATGTGGATTATTGTGTAGAGCTCATGTAGAGACTTTGCCTTAGTTTATATTTCGCAAAGGATGTTTTATTTTTCCAGTTCAATTATTTTATTGATGTAACATAATTCATGTATATATTCAAAATGCAACAAAGGCCCACCGCGATCAATTACCGTTCACGGTCGTTATTCACTGTAACGACTCAGTCAGCCAATAATGCGGTGATATTCGCTTCATTATAAAAGCCTTTAAAACAAACAGATCCATTTTATCCATCAAAAATATTTTGTAGCAATATCAATCCCTCAAGCAGATAATTATTTAATTATTTCTGTTAATACCTACTTATATTTTATCGCACTAAAACTACTCATTTAACGTTAACTAGGTCAAAGAAGTGCAATATACACGTCCTAAAGGGGGTGCTTTTAAAAAAAGGTTTTGACTCGTCATAACCTATTTGGGAAAACAAGGACCAGTAGAACTCTATTCAGTACCTAAATCATGGCGATTTATTTGCTACAAGGTTGGAACGTTGGAACTTTATTTACCACTATAATAATATGATGCCCGCGACTTACTCCGATTGGATTTAGATTTTTACAAATCCCGTTAGAACTCTTTGTTTTTCGGGATACAAAGTAGTCTATTTTATTCTCCAGGGCTACATTATGCAAAAACAAACCAACAATCCAATAAACCAATTAACAAATACACTTTTGCATTTGTAAAAATTTGATAGTAATTATAAAATAAATTGGGCCTACAAATCACACATTTTGCAAAGTTGCAACAAGTCGTTGCATACTACGCCTCTTGCTTCAAAAGCTCCTTCCTCTTTTGCTTCTACGATCACCTTTATAAAAATAAAAATATTTTTGTGAAATTAAAATACAAAATTTTGTCAGAGCCTTTTTGCATAGTTTATTATTTTTTGATCGCGAATTTTATTGGCTTGCTAATTAGCGTACAGTCATATCTTTGATATAAGTATTAATTAATTACCTACCTACTTTATGAGAAAAAGCGTCATTGAATTTTCTTTTATTAATTTAAGGACTAAAGAAAAATAAGATGTTTTAAAAATAATAATCGATACACTTGTAAAATAACTGAAACTGCACGATTTCTGTATATCAAATACATATAGGTAGTACCTATATTTATTTTTAAAATTTTAATTTGTGGAAACATAATTATCAGCAGTAAGCACTTATCGGGCTTATTCTATCTGTAAAAAACGAAGTCGATCAGACGAAAAGTCACATTTAGGTAAATTTTTGAAGGACCGGCGTAGAATCGCCAGCGAATCAGTACATAATCAATCCAGTGTTATGCTTTCTTCAACATAGTATTTACGTTTTATATTGTCAAACTATTTCTCTATTTTATTTTCAAATATACATAATGGGCGTTGTCAACTATTTTTATTTGGGTCTTACTGTCTGCTGACTAAAAGTTTATTATCCAGCCTTAATGCCCCTAATGGGTGAACTACTGGCGCATTAGGTCAGAACTATCTAACCATCTAGGGTTAATGACTTACATTAGATGTTACGAGTTATTGATAAGGATCAGGATCAGGAATGTTAAGTATTTCAAGTACATATTCAAATGGCGGAACATAATGAAATACTCTCTTGTCTCATCACACAACTACATTATTACCTTTAGAGTAATGAAGAACACTAGGATATTATGGTTAGTTGTAATATTACATTCCTTACTTACTGTCGCACTCAGAGTCGCTTAATCGTTACTTAAGTTTAGTTAAAACGAGACATAGCTATATTTCTCACATAAATCTGTCTCGTTTTAACTCAATCTTAAGTAACAATTAGTGACTCTGAGTACGGCTGTTAGTAAGTTTATCGCGTCAAATCTGACGGAGGACGGTACTTACAAAACCTAAAAAAAAATTTAAACGTTGTTCATGTCCATTTTTTACTGCAACAGTGCATTTTTAATCTTTAGACTCCTAGAGCAAAAATAAGCGTAATACATGATTTTTTTATGCTTAGTAGCTTGGAACTAAAAAACAATGTACCTACCGTTGTCTTTAGTGAGTCTTTCTATACAATATTTATTGATTACTAGCTGCCCCGGCGAACTTCGTACCGCCTAACAGTCGATTTAAATTCTCCGTAAGAACCATCCTCCTACTTCAAGGAATATTATAAAAAAGGATTAGCGAAATCGGTTCAGCTGTTCTCGAGATTTGCGATCAGCAACACATTCAGCGATTCATTTTTATATATAGAGATGTACAAAAAGTATTACTCAATAAAATACACAACAAAGTGTACCAGACCCACTTTTGTGAAAGGGTTGTTTGTTATGTTCATTCGCACCCCATTCAAACAAAGGTCTCCTTGTTTGGTATATAATTTGCACATCTAATCCGAAAAAGTATATTCTATTTATCCACTTTTCTATTTACCTCTTTAAAGCTCTACGGTAGGTAGGTAGGTAGAAGGTACTTTAATCTGTAATAGGCTAAACTTTTAAACACGATTGGAACATTCGACTCCAGTAAAAAGATGTAAAAGCTCGTGAATCCTATTGTGTCCTTGGATCTTCTGAGCTCGTTTCCTTTTTAGCTTGTTTACTTTAATTAAGTAACATTTCCAATTATTGGAAACCTTTCAGCAACATTCAATAGGAGAAAGGACGAGCCTTTTCATTATTGATCGTTTCGCCTCTTGAATTTAAACTGCACTTATTATGTTAGTAAAAAAGTGTTGAAAGCTCGAGTGTTGTTTAGTTTCTAGGTACTTTTGCTTGGATTGAATCAATTCAATATTTTGAAATGAAATAGTTTGAAAGCTTTTTCTATTAAGTAGATTTTACTTCACTTTGTTAAAGAACTGTCTGTTTACGTTTTCGATGATCGATTCTTGACTTGTCGCGTAGTATACATACCTACCTCATTTGTCAAACACGTTGTATAGTGTATAGTGTAGATATACGACATAAACTCAAAAATCTGCAACGTGGTATTTGCACAAGGCAGAACAGCCCACTGTCGGCTGCAGGCATATAATAAAATGCAATAGAAAAATCAAAAAAGCCCACAAAAGCAAAACTGACACTTTTTTATCATCCGCGGCCAGTTATTCAAATAGCCCGCTTTTATTTTTGACTTTTTGAGTGGTGCACTCGACAGTCTTCCAAGATAAATACCTATTTGTCTTGCTGTTTAACTCGGACGTTTGAAATATTTATTCTGTAGTATTTATTTTGTTAGTTATTATTTTTGTCATACGAGACGCTTGTTTTAAACAGACAAATCCTTTTAAAATTGCCACAGTAAAATAATAATATTGTAAAACTTGAGAGTGTAAGCATCTTATTTTATTTAAAAAAAAATGTATTTTACTAACGTGGGACGGTGCACGGGCCTCAGTGGACCAATTTAGTTTCTTTAGTTAAATTAAGGGACCTATCCTATATTTGGTGCTTAAAATATCCCTATTTTTATATATTTACTGCGATAAGCTTGGCGTTAAATTATAAATTATCTTACCCTGCAAACTAATTTATAGTTTCAATATTCAGTCATTCAAACGCGTAAGCTCACGCCCCGATGTCCCCACAATATAATTTGAACTTAATTATACCTACTTAGAATAATATCGCTTTGATATTATGCTTGAAACCAATTCATTCAATTAGGGGAATATTGTTTATCTCGACCCATATTATAAATGTTTGTTTGTTGGTTTGTCCTTCAATTATGCCGAAATTTTTGGATGCCTTTAATTGTTAAAGACCTGGAGAGTGCTACGTTTAAACCCAAAAATTCAACGAGTTCCCATGAGGTTTTTTAAAACCTAAATCCACGCGTATGACATCGTGGGCATCATTTAGTAAGTAATCACAGGATTTATTGTAAAACTAGCTAACCCACTCGGATAAACGATGCGTGAACGCATAGGTAACACCAAACATTAATATTTTTTATGAGTAGATATAAGAAGAATTTATTTAAAGTTGTGGTATAATGAACGCCAAGAAAAACAGAAGATGTATTATCGTTGTAATATGAGTTTTACGTGGGTTAGATACTAGTAAGTGTAAATGAATGAACCAGACACCCTTTTAAACGTTAACAATTTATTAATCACTGTAGCCTACATAATATTATCGGTACAGATTTGTCGCTTAGATCAAATAAATAACCGGTAAGTAATCGAAGCCGGAAAAGAATGTGGTTATTGACATCGCTGTTATAAAAAAAAAAAAATTACAAAAAAAATAAAAACCGACTTCGTTACATAAACACTAAAAATTGAAAAATAATTTAATTTATTACCGAATATATTATGTATACAAGAGTTAATATAGTTCCCTAATAATACTTTTTGGTGCCGGTGCCAATTAGCTTTAGCTGCGCGAATCGTCTAGACTTCATATTTTTATGGGACTCCACAATGGCACCTCATTGGCACCGACCCCAAAAAATATTATTATGGAACTATATTAACTCTTGTATACATAATATATTCGGTAATAAATTAAATTATTTTTCAATTTTTAGTGTTTATGTAACGAAGTCGGTTTTTATTTTTTTTGTAAAAATTTTTTATTTCACAATTTTTAGTGGCCCCATGAAATTATGCTATGACTGGTTAAAAATCTACTGTTTACTAAGCTATTACACTGATCGCGAGCAATTTAATCTTATCCGTTGAGGAGTTCCAGTATCTATCTTCGAAGATGTTCATCAGATCTTCACCAAATTGAAATGGGACCAACTTTGAAGTATACCCTTTCAAACAAAAAAAGAATTTTCAAAATCGGTCCAGGGGTTGAGTAATCGGGGAACATACATAAAAAAAAAAAAAAAAAAAAAAGATTCCGACGAATTGAGAACCTCCTCCTTTTTTTGAAGTCGGTTAAAAAAGGTCGTCAACGTAAATAGATCTTAACAAGATCTTAACTTACTCAAAAAAAAATCTTTTTTCGATACTAGGTAATGGATCGTTGAACAATCGTCATCGACTCGCAACGAAGGGTTCCGTACCATCGGCATCGTACAAATAATAACACGTTCTATTTTTTAGAGTTCCGTACCTCAAAAGGAAAAAGGAACCCTTATAGGATTACTTCGTGGTCTGTCTGTCTGTTTGTTTGTCAAGAAACCTAAAGGGTACCCGATGACCTAGAATCATGAAACTCGGCAGGTAGATAGTAGGTAATAGTAAGTCTTGTAGCACACGTTAGAGAAATAACCCGAAAACCGTGAATTTGTGGCTACATTACAAAAAAAATGTTCAATAACAAATAGTAAGTATATTTTCAACTTTCAAAGCAAGATCACTATACCAAGTAGGGTATTATATGAAAGCGATTAACCTGTACATTCTAAAACAGTTGTATATTTTTTTTATGCACAATAGTTTTGAATTTATAGTGCAAAATGTCGAAAAAATACGATTGTAGTACCTACAGTAGTACGAAACCCTCGGTGCGCGAGTCTCAATTTCCAATTTACACAAGTAACTATAAGGTATTGCTATATGCAAAATTTCAAGATTCTGCATCGACAGAAAGTACCTGACAAACACGACAGACAGACAACGAAGGGATCCTATAAGGGTTCCTTTTCCTTTTGAGGTACGGAACTCTACCCTACTTTATTCGTATTCTGACTAGAACTTGACTAGTTTTTTACATTGTAGGCCCGAGTATGGGATTGTTTACGGTCGGCTTTGCGGCACTCATTAAAATTCGCATCGCGATTCGTTGTCCCAGATAACAGTGTAACCGTACGTATTTTTACCAGCCCCGTATCGTAAATTTGCGAACCCTCTGGCCTGAGCGTTTGGGTTTGGGACAAACACATTGATGATAAAGAACGAGTAAATGAATTGGGTTATTTTATTTCATTCCCTTTGTACCCTGGGTAGTTCACTCTGGCGTAGGTGTAAATAATAAACTTTTGATTATATCAATGAAGTTTATTGTTATTAAAATAATTTTCCTATCACATAAATGCATTAAACCACTGCTTTCACTGCGTTCAACAATACGCGGCACTGCAATAATTATTACTTTTATAGATAAGCAGTAACATCCGCGACGCGTGCGCAAACTGACTCCCTTGAAAGAGGACCCCGGATGGGTTCGAAACTAGTCGGGCTAACGTCGACTAAACACGTGAGTAAAGCCGGGACAGATATTATCAGTACCCTTATTATAAATGCGAAAGTGAGTTTGTTTGCTGGTTTGTTGGTTTGTCCTTCAATCACGTCGCAACGGTGCAACGGATTGACGTGATTTTTTGCATGGGTATAGATAAAGACCTGGAGAGGGACATGGGCTACTTTTTATCCCGGAAAATTAAAGAGTTCCCATAGGATTAAAAAAAAAACTAATTACATGTGGACGAAGTCGCGGGCATCAGCTAGTAATATATAATGGCATAATTAATTATTATTACCGCCGAGTTTCCTGTTGGTTCTTCTTCAACTTAGGGCGCCTAGCTACACAGGCCAATTTGAGTCCTTCGTCCCACACTTACCGCACGTTTGCTCTGTCTAAACGACTTAGTCGAACCTCCGATGGTGCGAATGCTTACCTACCTTAGCTGTGAAAATTGTGCACGCCACTGAATTAGTATACATATTATAGTTCGCGACAGGTCGAGATGGCCAATCGGGGTATGAGGCGGGGGGAATATCCCAAACCCCGTGGGGCGTCTCGTTGTTGCCATGTCGACCTGTCGCATGATATACCTACTCGGTTGGACGCGATCCAAATCCGCGCTCTTATGTCAATTTTATCTTTGTAGGAGTTACCTAATTGTTTAATAATGATATTTGCAGAAATACCACTTAATTGTATTGTAAACTAGCTGATCTGATAGTGGAGTAAGGTTTTTTAAAAATCCCGTGGGAACTCTTTGATTTTCCGGGATCAAAAGTAGCCTATGTCACTCTCCAGGTCTTTATCTATATTATCCATGCAAAAAATCACATCAATTCATTGTTCGCATTAATAATAAGTTTACTGACAACTTTGCCTCAACAGCTTAACGGTTGAGGAGCGGACTGAATTCCGAAAGGTTCCCGGTTCAAACCTCACTCGTTGCACTATTATATTATCGTACCTACTCCTGGCACAAGCTTCTCGCTTAGTTGGAGGGGAAAGGGGAATATTATTAACAAGGCTAATATTCTTTAAAATAAAACATTCAACGGGCATCAACTGCATCGTCGGTGAATGAACCGATAAACATAAAACACGCTCGCGCACTGTTGGCATTAAACTTGGCTTGTTGATAAAGGCAGGTTTTCCGCACGATTTCGAACTACTTTACTAACCCACATAATTTATAGGTGCTTACTTGTCTGTTTTAATGGTTACGCTGACTAATGAATCATTATAGAGCTAAGTAGTTTATTTTTAACGTAAACAAAGTTGTATATTATTTGCACATGGATCGTGGAGTGAAGGCGGTAATGAAGGTCATAGAGGAAATAAAGCTATATTATTGAACCGAGTTTAGTTAAAGTACCAATAACTTTAAGGATTTTCTACTTTTACCTACTACTACGTAGTAATCAAAGCTTTATGTTTAAAAACATAGAATAACTAGTTCATCTTTTATCTGAAGATACTTTTTAACTTATATAAATATTAGCTGATGCCCGCGACTTAGTCCGCGTGGAATTAGGTTAAAAAAGGTTAAAGGTTTTAAAAATCACGTGGGAGCTCTTTGCTTTTGCGGGATATAAAGTAGCATATGTCACTCTCCAGGTTTTTATCTATACCCATGCAAAAAATCACGATAATCCGTTGCAACAATGCGACGTGATTGAAGGACAAACCAACAAACCAATAAACCAACAAACAAACACACTTTCGCATTTATAATAAGGGATTTTTCCCTTTAGGGGATAAAGGTACCTACTGATTTAAGTATAATTATGTAGGTACTCCACCACCTTGCCCTTTGGTCCCTAGTCCCTACCATGTTATTTTAGTACTAGCTTATTCCCGCGACTTCATCCGTGTGGGACTACACACATTCCTAGCCCCTATTTTACCCTCTAAGGGATAGAATTTCTAGCGGATATCATAATAGCTATCAGCATGCCAATTTCAGCCCGATCCGTCCAGTAGTTTGAGCTGTTTGTTGATAGATCAGTCAGTCAGTCAGTCAGCTTTTCCTTTTATTTAAATAGGAACGGAGGGAGAAAAAGATAAAATAGATTTATCCAAATAGACAATTCACAAAAAATACCTAAAATGCGCAATGGATTCAACACCACGCCATTTAGAGCCATAACGGTTTAAAAATGCAAATTCCCACAAAATAAACGCAGCAGTTTCATAAAACAGGTCATAAATATTAACAGTATTGTAGAACCGCTGTCAGAAACATTTTACAGTTTCTGTGACTTAAAAATATATATGTTTTATTATTGTTTATTGTATTCAATGACATTCATTGATTGTATTAGTATTATTAAATGAAAAATCATACTTTTGATCACTGTTTTTGCGTATTAAATTAATTTACAAGTAAGTAAGTACAATGAACTGCCGCCATTCTGCGTGTCACCAGAGATTCCATAGATGATAGGTCCGCCCATAGAGATTCATCCAAGGGTCCGCCCAAAGCATAGACAACTAGAGAACTGTCAAAAAGGGGTAAGGACGTGTCTACACTACCAGCAATCCATCTAACAGTACCTACTCGTGATTATTTTCTATCTTCTTGCAACAACGTCCTTAGGGTTTCGTACCCGAAGGGTACAAACGGAATCCTATTACTAATTCTCCGCTGTCCGGCCGTCCATCCGTCTGTCTGAGCCACAGTACAGAATCCTTCGTATCAATTTTGATAACACACTCAGCGGTCGACTAGCCCAACCTGACCCATTGTTTTGGGCACATGCGTACTAAAATCATCGTCATCATCATTGTCAACTGATAAACGCCCACTGTTGGACATAGATCTCTTGTAGGGACTTCCAACTTTCACACACCACGGTCTTGCACCGTCTGAATTCAACGATGGTGGTCTTCCAACGCGACGGTGCGCTTTCGGATGCGAGGTCGCCATTCCAGCACCTTGGGACCCCAATGTCTATCGTTTTTTTCGAAATATGTGCCCTGCCGTTTGTCACTTCAGCTTTGTAACCCGTTTAGCTATTTCGGTTACTCTGATTCTCTTACGAAACTCCAAACATGGCTCTCTCCATCGCCCGCTGTACCTTATATCGGATCTAATGTATAATATCGGATCTGACTTTTTTTGCATAGTGCGAATAATATTAGCTTACATGAATTAAACAAAATCAAAGCAATTGTTTGGAAAAATATTGTGAAATGTGTGTCTGTGCGTGGACATAATGAGCGTGTTATACGACACATCGCACCACGCATTATAATGAGCCTCGTTTTATATGCCTATCTACTGTAGATAGGTACACCCCCTCGAGTGCCGTAAACAATCACTTTCAGCCCCGTAATAAAACCACAGATAGGCTTGAATCGTAACATAATCACCCTTTCACGAATTATGAACGTAATTTGTTAGTTAAATAAGAAAATAAGTAGGTAAATGTGAAAGTCATGCTAATTGCTAGCCTATAAATACCTTTTTCTCTCTGCGTACCAATCCTAATTTTTGAGGACCATAATCCCTTTCATGTCATCATCATCATCAACCGATAGACGTCCACTGCTGGACATAGGTCTCTTGTAGTGACTTCAACACGCCATGGTCTTGCGCCGCCTCAATCCAGCGGCCCCTGCGACTCGTCTGATGTCATCCGTCCACCTAGTGGGGGGGGGGGTCTTCCAACGCTGCGTCTTCCGGTGCGAGGTCGCCATTCCAGCACTTTGAGACCCCAACGTCTATCGGTTTTACGAACTATGAGCCGTGCCCATTGCCACTTCAGCTTCGCAACCCGTTGAGCTATGTCGGTTACTCTAGTTCTCCTACGGATTTCCTCATATTTTCTTCTCTCCTCTTTCTTCAAACGAACAACTCGCACTTACAACGTATTTCCAACTAAGCCCTGCCGCACTGTTTTTGCGACGCACTCTTTCCTCAATCGCATTTGTCATCAATTTAATACGCTTCATCAGAAAGATCGACAGCTAAATATTTTTAATTCTACGACAACCTGCTTTCGTCGTAACGTCATTGTCTCCGTACGAAAGGGAGCTAAATAATCAGCTGTAATGAGACTTAATCGATTTAACGTGCTTTTTCTTTTTACATTTTGCTTTACTTTACTGCCTTTTAAAGTCTTATAACATCATTGTACCTAAATCTTTGGTACTAGCCAGTTGTTAATGTTTATGCTATGTGTCCTTTAGTGATAAATCCTTTTGTATGTAAATACTTGGGGGTTGCTATAGAGTACAATACCATCCATTGGGATAGGGGGCAGTAAAGGGGGTGCTCCTGAAACTCTAAGTTAAAATTTCAGAGCTCGAAAATCATTTTTTTAAATAAAATTAATCACTTTAATCACAATTAGCATTTTTAGAATAAACTAAACAAACACAATACAAAATCGCAAAATACAATAGATACTGTCATAGGTTACCACCGTTAACACCTGTAATACTTTTTTTTTACTGATTTTACGGCTCTGGGTTCTAATCTATAATACTTTTGCTGCTGCTGTACAGACTACAGACCAGTAAAGTAAACTTTTTTTTTCTAAACGGCTTTAAAGCGAGTCTTCTGGCGTAGCCTGTTTTAAAAAACTTAAGGATTGGGTAGGTTAGGGGGGGGGGGGGGGGGGGGTTTATCCCCTTCTAACCTAACCATTCCGAGTCGGAGTGCCCCAAGTCCCGAGCTCGCTTCGCTCGCTCTTGATGGTGGGAGCGGGGGGGAGGAAAGAGACCCCCCACCATAGTGGTGGTCTCTTCTCGTCGACCGGGGCCCGTCGACGGAGCCCCGCTTCGCGGGGCTCCTTTTTTCTGGGTGGTAAAAAAAGAAATAACCCACGAAGGGGATGGCGGGGTCTTACAGACCCCGCCATCCCCTTCTAACCTAACCGTTCCGAGTCGGAGTGCCCCAAGTCCCGATCTCGCTTCGCTCGCTCTTGATGGTTGAGCGGGGGGGAGGAAAGAGACCCCCCACCATAGTGGTGGTCTCTTCTCGTCGACCGGGGCCCGTCGACGGAGCCCCGCTTCGCGGGGCTCCTTTTTTCTGGGTGGTAAAAAAAGAAATAACCCACGAAGGGGATGGCGGGGTCTTACAGACCCCGCCATCCCCTTCTAACCTAACCGTTCCGAGTCGGAGTGCCCCAAGTCCCGAGCTCGCTTCGCTCGCTCTTGATGGTGGGAGCGGGGGAGAGGAAAGAAACCCCCCACCATAGTGGTGGTCTCTTCTCGTCGACCGGGGCCCGTCGACGGAGCCCCGCCATCCCCTTCTAACCTAACCCTTCCGAGTCGGAGTGCCCCAAGTCCCGAGCTCGCTTCGCTCGCTCTTGATGGTGGGAGCGGGGGGGAGGTATAGATTAGAACCCAGAGCCGTAAAACCAGTTAAAAAAGAAAGTATCTTGCTAAGTTTACTTTATTGGTCTTTGGTTCCCAGCAAGATTATTATAGATCCCAGAGCCGTAAAACCAGTTAAAAAAAAAGTATTATAGGTTTATGTTATGGTAATCTTTATATGTGTTCGTAGTTCATACTTTGCGGTTTTGTGTTTCTAAAAATGCTAGGGACCTAATTAATTTCATTTTATTTACATAAATCTGTATAAAATACGCGATTACGTGTCTTGAAATTAAGAAATTACGTAAAGATCAGTGCAAATTAATATCTTTCCAGTGAATATTAACGAAATCTATGTAGTAATCGTGTTTTCTATTTATAATGTTAATCATTTTAAAATTGTATAAATGTCTATAAATACGTGTCTCCGAAACTTGAAATTACAGATATGTAAAGTGCAAATGAACCTCTTTATACTGAATATTACCGCTATACCTATATAGTATAATATTCGTGAATAAATAGTGGTGAACCTTTCTATAGTGGAGCCGAATGCCTTTCCTACAGAGAAGAACCAGCAAGAAATTCGGCTGTTGCTCTTTTCAAATATTTGATATACAATATTATGCCATGTATAAAAAAGTATTTGCAGTCCTGTGCGTTGCTGGAACGAGCTGCAGGTCAAATCCACGCTCTTTTATCATTTAGATAATCTTCAATTGCGTAATATGCTTTTTTCAGGAGCATACTTTTAATAGATTTTTTAAACTTGTGTAAAGGTAAGTCCAACATAGTTTGCGGGATTTTATTATACCTACCTAACCTGAATAATAAAATGAACACTGATTAAACAAACCGTTCATTACATAGGTAACTTAATTATTGAACTTTAAAAGTATAACTAGCCAATTCAGCGAAAAAATATCCGACAGTAGGTAACTACGTAGAATATTCTTACACGAAATGAAAAAAGAGTAAAAGCTCAAGGCGTAGAAAGTTCAAGTTTTGCGGTAGTAGTCTTTTTATGAATTATTCTTGTAACGAGTAATTTGAGTGAATTTTATATCAGATCAGATTCTACATTTTATTACAGGTATGAATGAGTTAGGTATGCAATAAAATTATATTAGGTAATTTCTCAATATATTTAAGTAAGTACCGATAAAAGTAAGTTATTCCTTGTAATTGAAAAAATAATACTTGTGTGTGTGTGCACCAAGAAATAACACTTTTTTACTTATATTCGATACGAAATATTAATAATTTTATTTGATATGGTCCATTATTTTATGAAAGACTTTGTTAGGGATGGGAGAACGAATTTGGAGGTCTGACTTTGGTATTTCCATCTGTGACTCGGAGAGCACGCTAAGTTGTCGGTCCCGGTTATTATAGAAATAGAAATAAAAATTCTTTATTTGCATATTCTTTATCACAACTTCTGTTAATAATCAATAAATCTTCTTAAAATGTAGGTACCTAACTACCTACCTATACTCTTCTTAATCGAATCGTGCGCGGAAGGACCTGGGAACTCATCGCATTATCATCCCAAGAAAACCCCTGCCATTATATTATAATTAATAGGTAAGGGTCACAACCATCAGCAATCAACCTGAATTCGACGCATAGAAAGATTCAACTGATTCTTGGATAGTCTATAACTAGCTTATACTCGCGGTTTCGTTCGCGTGGACTTCACAAATTTCAAACCCATATTTCACCCCCTTAGGGGTTGAATTTTCAAAACTCTATGTTAGCCTATGTCTTAATAGCTATCTGCATGCCAAATTTCAGCCCGATACGTCCAGTAGTTTGAGTTGTGCGTTGATAGATCAGTCAGATTTAGATTCAAGGATAGTCTATAATAATTAATAGGTAACCAACGAAGTGTTCATGGTACCAACGCAAAGTATCAAATAAATCTGGATGTTCGGTTAACAGATATTTGCAGACGCTTGCGGTTTGCACGAGGTGAACGCCCGATGCATACAAGATAGCCAGCCCATATAATTACACTGGCCAGGGTGTAAAGCAAACTGCACGACTATCTATAAATAACGCTCCACAATCGCTTGATAAGCCATTCCACACGCTTTATGACGTTTAATCGTGTGAATACACTAGGTTGGGCGGACCTACTGACTATTAGATTAGGTACCTAGGTAGTTGCTTAGTTACTCAATAGGTTAGGATAAGTTATTGTTTAGGTTAAGTTAAGATTAGTTATTATGAGCACCAGCTCGTCAACAAACTGGTCGACCAGTTTGGTAAAAGATATAAATAAAAATAAAATAAATTTTATTTATTTTATTTATCTACATTGCACCCATGCGAAGCCGAGGCGGGTCGGTAGTTTTGTTAATAATTAATAATTATTATTGTACACTAAAAAAACTTATTGGTTACTTACTACAGTACGCGGCAGAAAATAATGTGCCTTAAAATAATAAAGGCCTTTAGATTGCGCAGGGGCTGTGCGGGTGTGTCCCCACCCAGACTGCCATCTCAACCTGTCACGTGCTGTGGTACCAACATTAAACCTTTCCAATATGCAATTTTAGCCAGATTTAAAACGTACAGTGAAAAAATCCGATTTTTACAGCTATGTCATACATAAAGAGACTAGGTTAGATTGCATTATGTGGGTCACATGCGTTCTATTCAGTAGTGAAATAAAGGGTCAGCAAGGCAGTCAGTCGACTGTGACCTATGCAAATGTGGCACGGACGTACAAACGACAGACAGACTGTTTTGCATTTTTATTAGCGTAATGATAATTACTACACCGATCTTATGGCAGAGGTACTTCTGTTCAATACCTGCAGGACATGCAATACAATCCTTACCTGAAACAAATAATAAGAGACAATTAGTATTATGATAGTAAATTATACATAAAAAGCAGGCATTTTATAAACTAGAAGTCGTCTTTTCCAATCTTTACAGTCGGTATCGTTATATCTCTATCTACGTAATAGGCCACTTTTATCAAAATTACTACCATTAGGTACTAAATTCCAAGACCCAATATTTCAAGACAGTATCGTGGCATTAAGAGGGCTCAGGACGGAGCTTTCTTCATACAAACGTAGGAGGGTAATTACTACATTATTTGATACTGTACGCTCAAAACTAAGTATTATATCGATTTATCTCGTCATTATCTAGGTTTATTGATATATGAAACATTGAAAATAATATTGATTTTAAAGTTACGAGCCTCAAGAGATTCATATTTTAACACTAAACTTATGACAACTTTGGACGTAAATAAGTAAGATTAGGAGTATGAAAATTCTAAAGAAATTTAACATTAGACATAGTTTATTTATTCATTAGTTGAAATAACTATACTTTGCAAACATAAACTCAGTAGTTTTTTCTCAAAAATACTTTTCCTAAACCCTTGATTTCGGTGAAAATCATCGTGCCTCTCACCTTTCTCATACAATGTCAAGTGAAAAGCAAATAGGTTTGGTCGAGCGTCCTGCGTCACCTTAAGATTACTTTAATCGACGCAATTCAAATTGCAGCCTTTGAGTTGGATCATAGAGCAACAAACTTACAACAGCCGTCAAAAAGTGCCCTAACCTAATCAAAGTCAAGCTTGGACCTAATAAACATTTAGTCCCAAAGTGCTGGAATGGTGACCTCATGCTAGAAAATTCAATGTTGGCAGATCCTTCACTTGGTAGACAGAACATCGAACGAGTCTCATGGAGCCGCTGGATAAAATTGACGCAAAACTGCGGAATGTGTTAAGCCCTTTAAGATACCTAATATCTAGCAGTGGGCATCAGTTGACGACAATTGACAGACGCATTAAAAGAAGTGTCAATTTGCTGCATCATGACTGGTATCACAAAATGTACACCAGTCAGTTTTATCCGGATTTTGTGTATAACGCGACAAGTTAAGTCGACTTAAGTCTTTTAGGCGGTCGCACTAATATAATATTACATGTAATCCGTACAAATGAGAACACACGCGACATTTTAGGTCTATGTGTCAACTATCATGTCAAAAGTACGATTCACCTTTATAATAAGGGAAATTGCAATTTTGGATAGTTGAAACAAAGTTAAAATGGCGCTTGAGAACTTAAAATGTATGCATCAGGTATCGTTAAAATTAAAATCTAGCAAGGGCAATCACTTATGAAATCAAATATGATACTAAGTAAATGCCAATTTAAAATTTAAAAAAATTGTTACATTTAACCAACCACAATAGAACAACGTTTATGGAAGTAAATGATTTTAAATGAAAATTGACATTGCTGCTCTATTCATATTACAACTCTCTGATTGCAATTCTATTCAGCATAATAAGGTTGATGCACAAACAAGGTAAGTAGGTACCTATGTACAATGTTTACAATTACTCTACTACAATCTACTACTCACAAGGTCGGAATCACAAGTGTTTTCACATGACGATATCACGTGCACTCGACTCGCGTCGGAAAGAGCTGCTCATTCGATTTCTGTCACCTACGATGATATCGGTTGGTCGCGTATACAAAAACATAATTTTGTGCGTACTATACACAGACCACCTAATTGCCGGCATTGCCGGACACCCCCGATTGCCAAGCTTAGGCAGTTGCTTAGCATAAAAATCAGCCCACGCCTGTTCGGTACTCTCATTACGCGCATTGTCTTGATTACATGACTTTTGAGTCGACCAACAACAAAGCATTCTCCCCTGTCCCTCGCCGACATTTTATGATTTTGTTTTCATGCAAAACCTCAGATTAGAGAATGAGGTCTTCTTGAGGTTGACTTTTCTGTGGTACTATAAAACCCAATAGTGACGCTCACGCTGGCGATTCAAGATGTCGGAATAAATCAACTTGTTTTTCTATAATATCTTCTATACTAATAAATAAAATTGAATTGTCTGTCTGTTTTTTCGAAATAACTATCTCATATTAAGCTTATATGGTTATTTGAAGTGTACCATAACTGAATCAAACATTTTTAAAAATGTTGTCTGTCTGTCTGTCTGTTTGAATGAGCTAATTTTCAAAACGGCTGAACCTATTTTGACAGGACTTTCACAGACAAGTACCTACCTAGAGGATTAACCAGGGAGTAACAGGGAGCCGGGAAAGCTGTTTTTGTCCTGAAAAATCGTAGAGTTTCCACAGGATTTTAAAAACCCGAAAAAAACTAACAGATCAATATCAGCCAAATCATAAATTTCTATAAACGGAAGCGTAGGAAATATTCTAAACATACTTAGTTAGGTACGCAAATGCAAAGAAGCTGTCACTCGTTTAACTTGTGATTGCGTCTGCGCTTCTACTAAAAAGTCCTCCTATGCAAAAGCTCTAAGGTGTCCGTACGTAATAGAATCCTTTTACCTAAATTGCCGTTCTAATTTAATCCCAAGACCTTAGGAGTATTCCAAGGCTTTCAAGCCAGTCTCTTCTTACTGACTACTTTAGACGGCGGTATTCAAATAGCAACCTCATTCAGTTCAAAAGCTTAATTTAGTTGCCGTAAAACCTTTTGCCTGAGACATCTTATGACTTGCTAAAATACGCTTTTGCAGAAAGAATTTTCAACATATTTTTGTGAACTTTATGCGGTTGAAAACCAAGTATCAGCCAAAAAAGCGGTGCGCAACAGGTAACTTTTTCGATCAAAGTCTGCTGTAATCAAATTCGAAGACCTAAACAGAATTTTAAGCCAGTATTGATCGCTACAACTGCTCTATTGAAAGACTTAGATACAATGCACACTGACAGAGGGGAATGGAATTTTTATGATAACAAAGTACCCTTTACGTACCTATTAAGTAGGTAACTACTTTAACTTAAGGCACGTCTTATATAGCCAAGCACACCAAACGTCTTTTGAGTTTCCTTCTTGTTTTGTTTTTGGTATACCAAGTTCAACCGTCTGTCAATGTTATGTATAGTACCTACGCGACGCGACGGTCGAGAAGGCAATCGGGGAGGGAACGCCTCGCACACCCGCACAGCAGGTGACGCCTGATCCTGATACGCCGATTGCCATCTCAACCTGTCGGGGACTATACCTACCTACGTCGACATACGGTTGATCTTGGAAACTCTACCCCACTCGGACTGTTCTCGTTATTAGCCCTTATAATATTGCATAATAATAGTTGATGCAAATCCTTGGTTGTAAACAATTTGACTTTTTGTTTTTATATTTTTTTAACTATTTGCGGTTATAAAGGTGCAGACGGATTATTGTGCTGTGGCATTTTGCAAGATGCAACTCAATCTGCAGCGATGACCAAAAAAAATCGAAGTATTGACCAGCAGCGCGCCAGTGTCATAACATTATTGTACATCTTAGCACAGTTTAACGAAAGGCTGTGATCTTAGTATAAAATGTATGATTCCGATCGCCTTCTGTCGAGTCATGAGTCACGACACAGTAATGTGTTTCCACTTTAATCTGATATCTAGGTGCCTTCCATTAAAAACTCGAGTTCATGTAACACACATGAAAGACAGATTTGAGCATTGATACCGTCCTAATTAAATTCCAAGACCTACACAGAATTTCAAGCCCCCGCTGTACGGCATAAAGACAACTTTAGACGACAAAATTCAGATTGCAGCCCCGTTCCATTCACAGGCTTAATGGTCAATGCATAATTTAGTTGACGCAAACCTTTGGTCTTAGATGTCTTGTGGCGCAAATTTCCATCGCACAAACGTTCCGTCCTGTGATCTAAGCCACAGTGAATCATTAATGACGTAATTGAAGTGCCGTGATGCTAATGTCCTTAGGAGTCACTTGCTAGCGGAAGCGCGGGCTTCAACAGGAGGTTGCATAATTGACTTATCTTTGATGCTGCGGAATGAATTTCTGTCACAGGAGGATTCGAGTTGGTGATTAAATTTTAATTAAAGGAAACAGTTTTGTGTATGCCATTTTGTAGGAGTACTTGTGTCACAACAAGTAGCAGCTTAGTATACCTAGTGTTGTTGTTCTCTATCTTTCATTGCACATTGAATTCGAGGTACAAGTTTACGACAATTAAATAATTTTGAATACATATCAAAAATTGTGGACCGGTGGTGAAGTGTAGGTAAAAACACTACAAAAATTATAAAATTTACGACAATAATTCTTAATCGTCGGCCATTATGCCTCATAGTTCCACGCCAAGCTGTCTTTAGCTTAGTTTAAATTAATGTGTTCTCGGTTAACAGTTTATTGCAAGATAATGAGATAAGTTGAGCCATTAATTTGATTCATAGCTTAAGTACGCGTAGATGGCCGTAGGGATTAATGTAGTGATTTACAAATGTCCACAATGTAATTCTTCTGTATCGTGTGAAATGAAACATCTGTTTTTGAGTCATTTACACTAGTAACTTTACTTGATAGTATATGCTACTGCGTAAGCTACTCGTTTAAAATTTCGTATCTACTAGAGGCAGCACCTCAAAACGTGGTAGCTTTAGTGGAGACGTTGCTTCAGCCCGCTACGCCATGTCTCACGAATTTTATAGTTTCGGTATCCCTGAAAGGAACTTAAGTGCAAGTAAGTTAAGTCCTTTTTCCACGCACATGCAAATTGTAGAACCAAATTCCTTCGGCTGTGTTTGCATTGGATTTCAACAAGGTTCGGATCAACAAATTCCTGAAAACCCAGTAACACATTAGCGGTTCAATGATAACGGGCAGCTGTATAATCCCTTTACATCAGGTAACCCGCCTCGCCTGCTCGTTTGTTTGCTATTTATA
The DNA here is from genome assembly GCF_902806685.2 of Maniola hyperantus. Taxonomy (NCBI): domain Eukaryota; kingdom Metazoa; phylum Arthropoda; class Insecta; order Lepidoptera; family Nymphalidae; genus Maniola; species Maniola hyperantus. Next base: position 4,374,904 of record NC_048553.1, read on the forward strand.
TTTAACCAAATTCTAATTTATGGTTTGTCTCTAATCGTGGCTGCTCGTTCTTTAGCTGTTTATAATATTATGAATAGAAAGCTTCAGAAATGTTACAGAAATACGAAACTCTGCTTTATTCTGTTGATCGTACAAATAATTTATTTATTTAGCGTACGTGTGTTTTTTTATAAATCCAAATACGAACCAATGGTTGCAAATATAGTCCAAACTATACTATATATAACTATACTACTATACTATAGGTCAGGCTCTGTAGAAAAGCTTTTTCGTCCTCACGTCATGTCCGCGGGCTTTAGGATCGAATGCAAAACCTTATACTTGTACTTAGACTGATTATTACTTGTACCTATTGAGTGTTTGGTGTTACGACAAACCTAGTATACGGCCCCGCGGAGAATAAGTTTGTAGGTCCGCTTCATTTAAGACCTCCCCTTTTTCTGACCTTTTTCTTTTTCTACCATTAGGACTCAAAGGCACAAGCAAAAATTTACAATAAAATCAAGGTATTTTTTTTATATCTGTTTATAGTCTATACCTACCTCAAAAAGGTAGCGGGAAGTGGGTGGATGAGGAAGGCAGAGGATCGTGTGTGGTGGCGCGCTCGTGGAAAGGCCTATGTCCAGCAGTGGACGCAAACAGGCTGATTGATTGATATAGTATTTATTATACCATACCATAATATATTGAAATAACTTTTTCAGACCGTAGGCAATTTGTTGTTTTTGCAACAGCTTTATAGTACAGGTAGATACATATTCCAATTTGCTGAACTGGGTCAAGAATAATAAGCCATACGCAACAATTTCACAAAGTATTATCATATGTTAGCGCTGCACATTTATGTTTCTGATTTAAGTACTTTTATTTATCGGTCTGACCCCGGCCTTCTCAGCGGATTCGGCAGCTAGCCAGGTCACAGTTTAGCTGAAGAGTAAATATACACAAGAATAGGAAATGTATAGAGTAAGTATGTGATATACAGTGTGATACTTCAATTTTTGTTAAGTCAGTATACTTAAGTTTTTTAAGTTTACACTCAACTCTTTAAAGAGGTCAGCAAAACAAATCTGAAATGTTGTAATCAAATATTTTAACGTGATCTAATTGTTTCTTTAGCTCTATTGATTTATGGTCAGAATAATATAAGAAAGAACAAAATTCAATACTTAGATATAATGTAAATGAGTGAACACTTAATAGGCATATGTACAAACTAGAAATAAGTAGCTAAGTAAAAATGTAAAAGCTGTTTGTGTTCCATAATAAAAAATATAAAAAAATATAAAATAAAAAAAATGGATTCGAGCCGCACGGAGTTACAGGATATTAATGTCGAGGAAAGTGGACGTCTGGATTTCTCTGTAACGTATTAGATATTATCTTAACTTCTTCTCTATGTTCTCTTTAACTGAAAACACGCTTGAGCCTGACGCGATGTCAGTTTCACCTGATTGTAGACAAGTTTCACTAGGAGTCCAGACGATCAAGAAATTCGCCGGATACAAGAGTGATTCTGAAAATTGAAGAAACTTTTATTCAGGCGTGGACGTTGAAACGCGGAAGAAATGAAATGATACAATGGGAAAATAATATGGATAGTCGTAAACAAACTCACTAACCCGAAAAAAGTAGGTACTTATATCAGAAAATCTTGAAATAATCCAGTATCATAAATACCAAATCATATGTCTGTGTGTTATCTTTTTAAGTTAAAGCGCGAGAAACAGAGATAACTAGCAAGACCCAGCTATCCTGGAGACTCCCGCCTTAAAATCAAAAAGTTGTTAAGGGATTTTTTGAAACCTAAATCTATGTTCCTAATTATCCTAACAATTATGAATGAAGTGTAGAGGATGTTCTAACAAAAAAAACCGACTAGGTGCGAGTCAGGCTCGCGCAACGAGGGTTCCGTACTACAGTCGTATTTTTTCGACATTTTCAAAAACTCAAAAATAAATTATATATTTTTGTAATAAAAAATAGGATCTGGCCCATGAGGGGATTGAACCCTCGACCTTCGCGTTATTAGCACGACGCTAACAACTAAACAGTAGGTATGTTCCACAAGAATGTGAGTATGTAACAAGTATTGCTTAATTTACCTTAAGATTAAGCATTGTCACGAAAATCTGTCTGTTACCAAAATTGAAGCAAAGTTTTGGCATAGTCAATTTCGCTTTGAGAGTCTGCCAGAGACTGCAATGCAATTTCTGTGTACAGGCGCTGAATAGAAACGTTCAATGTTAATTATTGGGCGATATGCTGACACTAGAATACAATTGGAATATTGAAATGCCCACAAGAATTTAATATAAATACTACCTAGGAAATATCAGATGCATATTTTGATGGAAATGCTCTTGAAGTTATCAACCACCGATTAAATATCCCGATTAATTTCCATAGCCTAATATATTACTTTCGATGTTAATTTCTTGTTATTTATGTATTCTGCTTTCGATTGGTATAATGGTTAGTGATATTATTTTTTTGTACTTACTTAAATTAAGAACAGCTTTGATCTGATTTCATTAACGTGCCTACAAGGGTTTTGACGATCAATAAGATAACTTCTTAAATATTTATTCGATTGTGTTGATCGTTACTGACGCACGTTATCGATCGGTTAAATATCAAGGTTAAATTGAGCAACGGTAGCATCACTTGTGGATTTATCGATCGACAAAAAATACCATGTCGATCGTCTGTTGCTTACGCATTTAATCGATTCTGTTTGATCACATGTCTCTGTCATCAAAAATCGAGCAAATCCTTAGGCAACTTTAGGTAACAACTAAATTTCGTGGCATGTTCGTTTATATGTACCCTGATTGAAAAAAAAAACTTTAAAATGTCGACCTTAGCATAATGTGACATGAATACAACATTATAGCGAATTTTTTGTGCAGATATAAAACGACAAAATAGAGGAAGTAAATAAATATGCTTAAATTCACCATACATTAGTTACGACTTGCACGAGTAGAACCGGGTTGAGGGATGCGATATAACCAAGCCTTTGTACATTCGGACTCGCATGTCGTTGAGCTTTCGCAGTCATTCGCTCCACTGACTGAGAAAATAAGAGGACGGGTTGAAAAATCCGACGAAATCACTGTTAAATGTAACACATTCCCTTCAAAAAGGGAAGAAGTTTTAACGGTCATTTATATTGTTGATAACAAAAATTTGAATTAGAGAAAGATGAACAAAGGCTTTTTATACAACTTCAAATTATTATTAAAGAGATTTTTAATTCAACGCGTAGGTAGGTACTTATTTGTAATTTATAAGATGCTTTCGCGGTAAAGGAAAATTTTGTTAATAAACCATGGACGTATCTGGTAGGATTTAGATCCTAATGGCACCAAGTTGCGGGGTAAGCGCTACATTTTCTCTCACTTGTAAGTTGTAGGTACCTATTATAAGACAAACTTTTAATTTTGTAGTTTTAAGCCATTTTTTGTACTTATATTTTTTCCTTTATTTTTCTGTTTGATACTGAATTAACCTTCATTTATTTTATTTGGCTGCACATCTAAACTATTGACTTTAGAAATAGTGCTATCTTATTCACAATGTTACACTTCTGAATTAAACAGAAGCTTAGAGCTCTAGTATACGAGGGCGATTTCTATTACTGAAACAGTGGCATCTAAAGACGGTAAAAGACCCATTCCCAAAACAATGGAAAAACACACTTAAAGGTCATGTTAAGTGTAAGCCCGCTTAAATATTGAATGAAATAGTTCAGCAATCCGACGCTGAAGCGAAATGGCCCCCGAGGGCAAACATGGGTCTTCACCATACATAATTAAGCTGCCCCAAAATGTTTTACCATAATTCTAATTTAAAACTTGGCAGAGAGTGCGCCTTAATGGATCGCTGGTTTGGTTGATGTAATATTAATAGTGTGAAGGGAGTCTGAATGAAATATAACCAATTTTGGAATCGTGATCAATTAAGAGGACTCAAACTTTTATCAAATAACGTCGTTTAGGTAAATATTAGATAGGTAATACCTATATACCTATATAATACTAATATACCTTAGTTTGATTGTTTTTTCAATCAAGAATTTTACCTATTGCTTTTGTTTGCAGCCAACACGGTAGTTAATTTATAGTCGACTTCACAAAATAACTATAGACAACTGGTAAAAGTCAGGGAAATAATATCTCAGGAAAATTGTCCCATGAAAATTTCACAGACGCCATGTCTGCGTTGGCTCGCCTTTGATTTTCGTATGAAAACCCACAAAAGTTGGCAATTCAGCCAGTGTTGGCTGCATGTGGGTTATGTAAGAAGGTAAGTATAGTTCGATTTCAATCATTTTAACGGCTGAAAAAGTTAGCCGCTAAAGTGGATTTGTGCAAATACAGTACTTAAGTTAAAAAAGTAACGGAAAATATTATAAGTGTCCCAAAAAATATTTTTGCCAAAGATTAATCTTTCCTACATCGATGGCTTTGCGACACGACAACCTGTCTTGTCTTTTTTGTCTAATATGTTGTTCTCGGCCTCCAAAGGATTGCATCGAACCATAAACAGGTGGTCCCTTACATTTGCCGAGTGAATTGAGCCGACTCTTAAAATTTTATTGCATTGAAAACGTATCGTACAGGTAAGAATGCTTATGTTTAATTCTTGAGATGCTATCTTGCAAAACAATCTTACACGTGGAAACCATTTGGAGCAGCTACAGATATTTGTTTATTGCTTTACTATTGCTTTACAACTTTGATCATTATCTTGTAGCAGGAAGATAATTTTACTAGACTAGTAAACTTCGTCTGTATGGGCTGGAAAAGGCACTACCTATATTACAAATGCGAAATTGTGTTTTTTGTTGCTTTGTCCTTCAATGACGTCGCAACGGACGAAATCCTTCGCTTTCTCGCCCCAAAAGCCCATCGTCTCCAATGCCAGTGGGACAAAGAAATATTTCCCCAAAAGAGTGCCCCTCTTCTGGGGAAATACGTCTTCTATAATATCTCTCTTTATTAAAACCTTTTCCCTCGATCAAAAAACGAAAAAAAAAATAGTTTCAGCTAAATAAAAATGCCTTGCAAAAAACTTAAAGTGATCGTCAAAAATAAATTAAAAATTTACTCTTCAATCTCGAACTTTTATTCTAATGAAAATTCATTTTAAAAAAAAAACGCGTCAAGTGCGACTCAGGCTTGCACACGAAGGGTTACGTACCATCGTGCATTATGTACTTTTTATATATTTTTGATTTGCTTGGCGGCCATTTTGAAATTCGCCATCTCGATTTTTAATATTTGTTGTTTATAGCGGCAATAGAAATACACACCTCTACCTATTACGGTTTATGAGATAAATCATACAGCCCGCTGAGAGACAGACGAACGGACAGACGGACGTACGGCGGAGGCTTAGTAATAGAGTTCCTTTGGCAACCTTCGGGTACGGAACCCTAAAAATAACATTCAAACGAAGCGAAAGGGGTGGGTATAATTTAAAATGGAAAAAACTTCATAAAACTTTTAATAAATTGCATGAATACCACTGCAGTTAATGTCCCGTGCATTATCTTTGCGTTGATTCCGTTTAAATTACGCAGAAATGATTTATCATGTCGTGATAGTGCGTTCGCTTCATATTTACGATTCGATTCAGAGTGCACGTTGCTCATAATAGCATTTCTTGTCTATTGCGATTTACAACTAGAGATTTACCATTTTATAGGTAGATGTGAAAAATGAGGAGATCACTGACATAGCCCAACCTATTAGCAAGCTGAAGTGGCAGTGGGCAGGTCATGCCTGTCGTAGAGGCGGTGGCCGGAAAGTCTTTGAGTGGACACCGCGTTTAAGCAAGCGTGGTCAGGGGGATATAAATAGGCTGGCGGGAAGCGGCTGGATGAGGATGGCTGAGGACCGGGCGCTCTTTAGGGATGGCATATGCCTTACAGTGGACATCCACAGGCTGATGATGATGATGATGATGATGATGATGTGAAAAATCGGTGCTAGCCTAGTGATTAAGACGTAGGTACTAGGTACTTTGTTTTTTTTTATTGAGTATAATAATATTATGCTGCTCTACTGGCCGCTACAGCGTCACCGGATGCCGGGTGGGGCGGCGAGTGTGAAGCTTCGCAGGCCCTAGGGATCGAAGAAATCACTTAATTGGAGAGCTCAGCGAGATTCTCAAATTAGTATAATATATTCACTCCAACAGCTGAACAAGACTGCAAATTAATGACGGGCAGCGCCATTTATGATGTGATTTAGTAAACATATAATTTTGGTCGTAAGGGTGTTTTTGGTGATAGACCGTAATTTTGGTGTGTTGTGTTCTTATTCATCATGTTAACGGGTCTTGATAGACACGACAGACAGACAGACAACGAAGTGATCATATTATAAGGGTTACTTTTTCTCTGGAGATACGGAACCTCAAAAACAATCATTACTTAGGTTTAAAGACTCTATTTTCTCAAAAAAGAACAAAAGTTCACTTACATATAGAAGAAAACATAATCTAACTTAATTAGGTATTGTTTCTTTTTACGTCTGTCGCATGTCATCTTTCGTCGTTGTTATTCATGTTACAGAACAGTATTTTTCTAAAAATACTGTTTCCTTAATAAGTCATATCCTGAAAACAAATGTTACATCCGTTATTCCGTTCACGAGTCACGACGAGCCCGCCATGTTTAGCAGCCGATGACGTCAGAGGTCATAGGTCAGAGGTGCCCTAAATAGTTTACCTCTTACCACGTACCGGATGTTCATTAATCAAGCCCCCATGGATCTTATCAAGTTTCCAAAGGATAAGCTCGTGTTACTGGATATGTGATGCCTACTTGATCAAATTCTCTGGATTAACAATAATTGTATGACCTTTAGTTACTTACTTACGTTCATGCCCATAATTGTATGGTAAAATAGGACAGCAATTATAATGAAAGGAAAATCCATGGCTATCACTTTATAGCCGCCTGTCATGCCAAAGAGTATAATCACTACGTTTGTCATGCAAGCGGACCTTACATAATTGTATCTATACGTACATTTTGAAGAGTACAATGTCAACCAGTAGATGGTGGCATTCAAGTGAGACTTTATTGTCCATATTAAAGGTATTAAAGACCGTACATAAATATTTAGGCAACAAACAATGCAAATAATATAATAATGCGAACACAGGACGTGTCTCCGTTACCCCTGGGTGCCAGGAATTCCCGCCTCACACTCTGGCACTTCACTTGCCCCTGGTATCATTTTAATTAAAGCGAATGTTATTTGCCTTTATTTTCCCAGCTTCGTAAATAAGCTTAAGTGTCACAAACGTATTAAGAATACGTTTATTTTAAGACACGTTAAGCCTAAGGGCCAAAGTATACACATTTTAAGTCTCCCCGTACACGAGCCACACTTTGGTTAAGTATGGACGTAATGTTTTATTTAGGTATTGGGTTTAGGTTTGTGAGATGAATCAACATGTTAATTCCGCACACGAGCCACAGCCGACAACCACAAAACGCCGCCTCCGACCTATTTCCTGCAGTTTTCATACATTTTATACGGACTCGCCTCACGCCTGACGCTGGCGGTTGCCACACGCCACGAACGTCGCTGCTTGCTTCTTGTGGCCGGCACCGACCGCTATACGCCGACATAAAACGCCCCTCTCTCCCGTCGCGTCAGTCGTATTTTCGGCGGTATTTTCCTCTCTTACGACGACTTTATTATCAGCAGCAGCGCAATTACATCGTCAGTCCATTATGATATTGCAAGCATGGGTTAAAAAAAGTAGCGGCCACCGACCACAAGTGGCAGTATCGCGCGTCAGTCACCTTTGTAGGCGCTTCTAGCTACAAGTGGCGGCGTCTGGCTGTCGCAAGTGGTTCGTGTGCGGCCAGCGTTATTAATATTGACAATTTGATCACTCTTGGAAACTAGGACCTGTGAATGAACTTTTAACTTCGCACATAATTTTATCACTAGCGACCGCACGCGGTTCTGCTGGATCCGCGTGCGGAATGTGGAATGTGGAGTTATCAAAAAATCCAGCGTTAATCCTTGTCTACATTATAGAGGCAACCTTTGTGTTGTTTTTTATGGTTCCGTACCTCAAAAGGAAAAAGGAACCCTAGGATCACTTCGTTGTCTGTTTGTTTGTCGTATCTGTTGAAAAATCTGATAACCGTGAAATTGTGGAAAAACATAAAAAAGTTTTATTTCTTGTACGACGTACGGAATCCTTCGTTGCGAGTCCGACTCGCACTTAGCCGGTTTTTCCATTGTTTTGTCTTAGTAGGAAGGCACCTACTTCTCCAAAACCTACATGGTTTTTTTTTTTCACTGTACCTATGTGAAATCTATCCCGCTGATCGTGTGCGGTTCTCGCGAGCTACACAAAGGTGGTCTCGACAGGAATCGCGTTTATCTAACCGCAGAGCTTTGTTCTGTCAAGTACTAAAGCTGTCAAGCTTTGTATTGTACCGTGAGCAGGGGTAGTGAACCTAAACAGTGAAACGTGAAAACAGACTGCAAGTACGTATTTTTATTCAATTCATCGTATAATACAATGTCTGTCAAGAACCGTCAAGGGAATCAAAACCTATGTGTACTTCCCGTTGACCTAGAGTCATGAAATTTGGCAAGAAACAATGTCTTATAAGTTACTAGCTTATTCCCGCGACTTCGTCCGCGTGGACTATACAAATTTCAAACCCCTATATTTTCACCCCCTTAGGGGTTGAATTTTCAAAAATTCTTTCTTAGCGGATACCTACGTCATAATAGCTATCTGCATGCCAAATTTCAGCCCGATCCGCCCAGTAGTTTGAGTTGTACGTTGATAGATCAGTCAGTCAGCCACCTTTTCCTTTTTTATATGTAGATTTTATATATTTAGATTACTAGCTGATCTCCGCGACTTCGTCCGCGTGGATTTAGGTTTTTTAAATCCTGTGGGAACTCTTAAATTTTCCGGCATAAAAAGTAGCCTATGTCCTTCCCCGGGTTGCCAGCTACCTATGTACCAAATATTTCGTCAAAATCGGTTGAACGGTTGAGCCGTGAAAAGCTAGCAGACAGACAGACAGACAGACAGCCAGACACACTTTCGCATTTATAATATTAGTATGCATTACCTACTTTGAATAAATTATTTGACTTAACTTTAGTTTACTTGTGCATTGCTTTCTTAAGTCCAAGGATTTGGACTGGGCATTGATGATTCAGTACGTATGGTATGATATCTTCTCTTCTTCTCACTGGACTGGTTACCGCATAACGTTTCCGTCTGATGTGCGTAAGGTAATGCTGAGGGAAGAAAATCATATCACTAGGAGAGATGCAAGTAGAAGGAAAAAAGAGAAGAGGAAGACTTAAGAAAAGATGAATGAATTGCGTGAAAGAGGTTCTGAGCGTAATGGGTGGATAATGCATTGACGGATGACAGAAGCAAGTGGAAGAAGAATGCATGTTGTGCCGAACCCACATCGTTTGCCCTAGGCCTAAATAAATACGTTTCATGCGGGCATAACAATTATTGTGTTATTCAATAGAATTTAAATAAGGTTCGTGATAATATTTGCGCAAGTATATGAGCACAGCCGTCCGTAATGGGTTTTAGTATCGCAGGTACGTAAAATATCACTTATCATTATATTTTACTTAGTTCTCGGGATGTGGGAGTGTACGCTTACTTCTGAAACATTTTCAACTAAACCTTGAATTTGAAAGGAAAAAATCAGTTATGACTTTATGCTACGTTAACCTGGCAAAAATTTGTTTTCTTGGAGAGTGTTGCTACCACAGATTTCTGCATCTAAATATATAAAAGGAAAAGGTGACTGATTGAATGACTGACTGACTATCTATCAACGCACAGCTCAAACTACTGGCTGAAATTTGGCATGCAGATAGCTATTATGACGTAGGCATCCGCTAAGAAAGGATTTTTGAAAATTCGACCCCTAAGGGGCTGATATAGGGGTTTGAAATTTGTAATGTCCACGCGGACGTAGTCGCGAGCATAAGTATAGTTATAAAAATACTAGGTATAACCCGCACGTCACCCGCGCCCGCCCGCACCGGGTTAGCGCGAGGGTTGTGTGCCGTGCGGGTGTGCGAATTCAATTTGAAAATGGAAAAAACTTAAAATAACTTTAAAAATAGACGGACAGACAGACAACGAAGTGATCCTATAAGGATTCCTTTTTTGAGGTACGGAACCCAAAAAATAGATTTAGCTAGCCCCAGGGTTAACCTACAATTTGCAAGTCCTTTACCAGATTCCATAAATCTCTGTAACATTGAAAGGCCCCAACGAGGACATGCCACAATATAATCGATCCCAGAAGAGTTATCTATCAGAGAGCGTTCACAAATCACTCAATTCATTGCACACATAGTATATGAAAGGAGCAGATATCTTTGTTGGTTTCTCGACCATTTCGCTCCATCCGGCAATGTGGTTGACGGATTACAGCCATTTCCGTGAATGCGAACATAGGGTCATTTCACATTGGATTAACACCTTACAAAGGTTTAAGGGTATAATCCTGTAAGTAAACGTGTAAGAGCTTAATCCTGCAACCAACCTTTGTGTAAAATACGTAGCAACTTACGTTTCACAACTGCGCGAATTCTCACAGGCCTACAAAAATAAGGTTGGGCACTCACCAGCGAAATGTAATGTAATTGTAGTCTTTGCACGATATTGTTAGGTACAATGCTGCATGGTCATCACAGAATAATATTAAAGCAAGGCACAATATACTTAGTACTATTTAACACATCTCAAAAATCTCAGAATAAACCAGGGAAAATTCTGTGAAATAGATGATTGTTTTAAATTAATTCCTTCAGTATCCCCGTTTTTTTTCAGTTCAGTGCTCTGGCAGTAACTTAAAACAAGAGAATTAAGGTCCTTTTTACTCTGACGTTCGATACTCAAAATATATCAGCATTGTCGAAATGCTGCAAAGCCTACTCACTGTATTATGCAGCAAGCTGAAGACTATTCGGATTTATTAGTTTTCTACCGCGTATCAAAGGGCGCTCGCACTGTCGGTAGACAGGTTTGCCGTTCGAATACCTTGGTTGTGAACTTCGCATACATTAAAAGCTCAAACCGGTATTGCAAATGTTACAGTTACGTTACAACTCGTCTGTGTGTAGTCGACATAACTTAGTTGTATTTAATCCCAAAACCTACGTTCCTATAAGTCTACTGTAAATACTTAAATTTAAAAAAAATTATGAATTTCCTGAAAAAAATAAAAGATGTCACATAATACAGTTGTCTGGAAACACTCTATAAAAGCCCGTAAACACAAGAAACCGTTTATTTGACCGTCTCTGACGTAGTAAAGATTAGGAAATAGTTTTCTTTTATGGGTGTTGTGTGAGCTTTTTTGTACACTTATGTGACTTCTATATAACTTTCGGGCAAGTTCACTAATCGGTTAGATTTTACGAGATCGTTTGGCCGTTTATATTGTGGGCTGCAGAATTTTTACACGACTGTCTATAAAAGGGAGTAGGTATAATGTTTTCAGGGTTCATGTTTGTGTATGTATTAAAAAATAAATATGACAGGGCAATCGTGTTATTTTATTTTTATTCTTATTTGTTACTGTTGTTAGAATAGAGGTGCTCTCTTTCTTAGGAAATTTTCAGGGGTAGCCAATATTAGGTTTGAAAAATAATGCAACTTTTATTCTCTTTTAAAAACATCATGTATTTCAAAAGTAAAATAGACCTAGGAAATTGAATTTAAGAAGATAGCTTGTTTAAACCAGGGTTGTTACCGATATCCGCATACGCACCAATTAATGCGGAGCTTTTACGGATGTGCATTCATATTTGCAACAAGTAACGACCTGCAAAGAAAGTGGGCGGGGCCAAAGTGGCGCGTGCCTGGTGCATGTTTGCTAGTTGATATCTTCGTTCGCTAACTGACCAATCACAAAGTGTACAATGTTACACAACAAGGTGTTATGGATATGCGCATCAACATTCGCAAATGCGGAACATTCGCGGACGTCAAAATATTGGCATCCGCAACAACCCTGGTTCAAACTTTGAACCAACTTCAAACCAAAAGAATTATTAATACTGCCTACTTCCATGGTTCCATTCCAACATCTAATCATTCAACTAGACAAAGCCAATTATGAAGATTTTTATGAAAGGTTATTTACGTGAGTATAACTACATAAAAGCTCTTATTTCCACCCACGTAAAAGTTTTCATTTCTCAGAACAGCTCTTTATAGCGCTATTTATTGGATTGATATAGGTTCTACGAAATAGGAACCTGTTGTATTTTGTTCGATGTAGAGGTTCCTCTGCCTACACGGCATTTTATATTCAACATGTATTGGCTGTTTTTCGATAAAAATGATTTGATCGCTGCTGGGTTTTACGAAGATAGGTTTACTTATAGACCAGCTTTCAATGTCGTTATTTACACATCAAAAATCTTATCTCAAAAACTGCTAAATATCTCTAGATCTGTATCTTTTGTACAATATCCTAAGTAGGTAACATAAGCCAAGGTAACTGTTGAAAACGCTTAATTAAAATTTAAATTAAACTGTCCCATAAATGCACCCTCACTAATATCACGAGGTCTTTATGACAGTGTAAATATTTACGCCTCTCCACTAGGTAAACACGAAACAGCAGTGAGTTGTGATAATACTAGAGGCTCAATACTCATATTACATCCGACGCATTTTTAACGTTTTTTTATTCGATTACGATCTTGTAAAATTAGCACATAACTTCGAAGTCAGTTCGAAACTAGTCGGGCTAACGTCGACTAAACACGTGAGTATAGTCGGGTGTGAGAATTGAGATATGTAGGATAATAGAAAAAATAATGTTGTATTTTTATATGAATACCCATAAAAAAGAGTGTAATGTTTTCAGGGTTCATGTATGTATGTACCTACTCGTATGTGAGTTTCTCTATTCCACCATAGCTTCTAAATGCCTGAACTGATTTGGACGAATTGGAGAAATTTCGGATTATCGTTAGAAATTCTTATTTACTTGTTTAACTTGTGTCTTTTAATCTTGGTATCCATATGAATATCACATGATAAAAAATAATGAAAGAATGATTGGTTACACCAGGTTGAGGCCATTTTGTGCGTCAAGCCTCTATATGAATATTGTAACTCTCTGCAACACAGGGTCACTAGAAGCCGCTTGCTAATTAAGGGAGGTTCTGGGCAGACTTAGCGAATGAACCACCAACCTACCAATGTACCACCAACCTAAGTGTAAAGACGCGCAGTTTATCGCAAAAAAATATAGTTCGCGACAGGTCGATATGTCAGGGAAGGAAAGCCCCGGACACCAGCACAGCCCCCGCGCTAACCCGGTGCTGGCGAGTGCGGGTCCCCCCGCCTCATCCCGATTGCCGTCTCAACCTGCCGCGAACTATATTTTGTTACGATAAAACTGCGCGAACGTGTACCTAACGTTCAATGTTCTAAGAGAGTTCCTGCTTTTCTGATACTGAAGGTGAAAACGAAGGCTATTGATTGATCGTACTCTTGAAGATGAAAGAAGCTATTTTAGAGTTTTCATGGGATACCTATACCTAATCTTTGAAATTTTAAAGAGGGTTAGACAAGCTTTGGAATAACTTAATTATAATAAAAATAAAATATAGGTAGGTTCATAGAAAAAAAATATAGGCAACAAAAATGCGAACGAACTTATTTACGACAACAACTTATGATAATTAGTTTCAAAAGTCACCGACAGTTTCGCCGAGCAATAAATTAATTGATACGTCTAACCTTCGTACACGCTTCATTAGCTTATTACAATAACTGGACATATGCGCCATTAATAATAATTGTGTGAATAATCATCACATCGTAAACCATAATCATATTGAATCGAACTATAATTAACATACTGGTATGTACTAGTACCCAGATTACAGGAAGTGTTTGTTAATTAGCGATATACAATACCTAACCCATGTAGCTACTTAAAGCCTACTTACAGTTAATCCACATCCATACTAATTTAAACAGTGAGTAAAAATAAACTTACCTATTAAGTCGAGGCTATAGTACAATTTTATAAATTCCTTTAATGACAAAGTTGCGTGAAAAACTTGCTCTAGTTTTTTTAAAGTCCATAAAGGAAAATTAAGTTAAAACGAAGCCTTGGGGCTTGTTCTGAACTCGGAATACGGAGAAAACTATGGTTTATTCACAAAGTTTGTCTAAAGACCACCCTAATTAACAATTTTTCTAGCAACCATTTTTAGAGATCCATAGTTAAACAATGTTATTTCGTCCAGTCCGTCTGTCTGTCTGTCCGTTTGTGTGACAACGGCAGTGCGACAGGGGTTATAAGGTGAAGATGTCCATACTGTTTGTTAGGAAGTTTGTGTAGGGACCGTACAACTACAGTCGCGCAACATTGCCATCATGCGCTGCTTTTATGAACGACTTGCTACTCAAACAATAAAGTAAATAATACTGTGTTAATAGTTGATTAACAAAGAGGTAAAAATTATTATTTTAAATTAATTTATTATTATATTAAAATTATTTATTATTTTTTTCTAGCTCTACAAAACTTACGTGAATAACCTCTACATCGCACGTAGTTCGCGCACGGCGGCGGCGCACTGATTTTTTTATGCAGAATAATGGTTGTTTTCCCACGGCAGATGTTTTGCTCTCAGTACAGTACCTAAATAGTAAAATGGAAAGCTGTGATAGCCTAGTGGTAAGGACGTCCACCTCCTAATCGGATGTCAGGGGTTCGATCCCGGGCACGCACCTTTAACTTTTCGGAGTTATGTGCGTTTTAAATAATTAAATTTCACTTGCTTTAACGGTGAAAGAAAATATCATGAGGAAACCGGCATGCCTGAGAGTTCTTCACAAGTTTGTAAAGTCTGCCAATCCGCACTTAGCCAGCGTAGTAGACTATGGCCAAAACCCTTCGCACTCTGAAATGAGACCCGTGCTCTGTAGTGAGTCGTCGATGGATTGATCATGATGATGATGATTAAGAATGTTTTTGTTTCGAATCCATACTAATATTATAAATGCGAAAGTGTGTCTGTGTCTGTCTGTCTGTCTGCTAGCCTTTCAAGGCTCATCCGTTCAACCGATTTTGACGAAATTTGGTACTGCGATAGCTTGCATCCCGGGGAAGGACATAGGCTACTGTTTATCCCGAAAAGTCAAAGAGTTCCCATGGGATTTTCAAAAACCTAAATCCACGCGGACGAAGTCGCGGGCATCAGCTAGTTAATTATAAAATGTTCATCGACTTGAAAGCATGAGAAACAATAGTAATTCAATAGACATAATATCTTAGGTACCTACTACTCGAATCGATAAAGAGAAATTACATATTTCTCATGCGTAGTACCTAATACGTCACATTCTGGCCTGCAGGCTGCAGCCACTATTGTGGTATTACTATTGGCTCGAGGTCGCTTTCGAATTTTATTTATCTGGTAATACAATCATAAATCGATTGTATTACCAAGACAATAATATTTCTGCGGGGAAAAAAGCTATTATGTCACGTTGTAGTTTTCCATTATTCAAATAAATAATTTAACAGATGGTAACAGTGTTTTTTACCTTTTGTGTTGACATTAATTAGACTTTATTTTTGTTATTAGCACACGCAACGGATGCCGTATTCATCTGCTAATTCGCATTGTTTGCAGTTTGCACAATGATTTTCACTGAGCACTTTCTTGAGACAACCATCACTACATCATCGCACCATAATAATAAGCATTTTACAATGTTATCAAAATATATGTTAGAGTTTCTAGATGATATGGATTTGTTTGTATTTATCCTCTTTTTTTCGGATTGATTTTTCGGTATGCTGCGTAGGCCCTACTAGCCGCTACAGCGTCACCGGGTATTAAGTACCTACAGGTAAAAGTCATTGAGAGATTTCGCCTTTTGTTTTTCTTTATTATCTTTTTATAATTATTAGCACACGCAAGAGAGGAATGCTCTGTATTCACCTGGCAATTCGCATTGTTTGCATTGTTTGTTTGCTCAGTGGCGTTCGCTGAGCGCTTTCATTAGAACCAACCAGGTACTACATCGTGTAACGTAATAGTATAAGCTATTTAGAATATTAACAATAGGGTTTCTAGCCATTGTGGCTAATTCCGTTGTACACAATCTCTAAGCTTAATTAAAATGATACGTCTAAATCTATTGCTATCCTTTTCATAATGTTGCTTGCGGAAAAGGAAAGTACTAGACTTAGACCTGTTGATTTAGTTTAGTTTAGAGATTGTGTACATGAGAATCGGCCCCAATATAGATTTGTTTATATTTATCTTCTATTTAATTTTATTCATCAAAGAGCAGAGTATCTACGGAACTTTTATTAAAAAAACATAAGTAGGTATGTTTTTTACATTTATTTTGGGTGCATTTGTAACCTACATCACTACTATTATAGGTAAAAGGGATTGAGAGTAAGCTGTAACTTTTATATAAGAGGTAACTGTAGCTTTTTTTTGCGATGATATCCATAATTAAATGTATCCGTAATTAAAGTATAATTCAAAGTAAATGTAAATAATATAGTATTGTCTAGAAATCCTATTGTTATATTCTAAATAGCTTATATTATACTGTTGCGTTACACGCCGTAGTGCCTGGTTGGTTCTAATGAAAGTGCTCAGTGAATACCACTGTGCAAACTGCAAACAATGTGAATTGCCAGGTGAATACAGGGCATTCCTCCCTTGTGTGTGCTAGTTATGTCGTTTTAATTAATTAACCTAATAAACCATTGAAAAAAATATACAAAAGGTGAAATATAGCTTTGTATGAGGAGGATATTTGATGATTATTTTAGGTGCATTTATAATCTAGATACTTACCACAGAATTGAGAGTGGACTTTGTATATTATGTATTTTTTATAATACAATTATTTATTAGGGTTTTTATGATTTGTTTACAACATCGTCACAATCATATTAAAAAACGTTTACATAAATAAAATAACAGAAACAACAAAAAATAAGAAAACAGAAACGACAACAAAAAATTACAGAAGAACAAAAAATAACAGAGAGAACAAAACATAAAAGAACAGAAAGAACAAAAAATAAAATAATAGAAATGACAAAAATTAATAACAGAAACATTCAACAGGTTTGTTATTTAAAAACAGTCTAAGATTATCACACGCAATGGAGCAAAGTCCTGTATGCAAATTCACCTGGTAATTCTATTCGCATTGTTTCCCAAGAGATTTTCACTGAGCTTTCATTAACTAGAACCAACCAAGCAATGTATCATGTAACGCAACAAACATTAACAAAGATTTCTATAGAATACGGGTTTGTTTACTTTTACCTTTACTTTGAATTATAGTTGTTTCCCATGTTTTGCATTTTTCTACAAACTAGATGATGCCCGCGACTTCGTCCGCGTGGATTTAGAATTTTTAAACCCTATCTAACTCTCTAATTTTCCGGGATTTAAAGTAGCCTATGTCCTTCCCCGGGATATAAGCTAACTCTGTACAAAATTTCATCAAAATCGGTTGAACGGTTGGACCGTGAAAAGCTAGCAGACAGACAGATAGAAACACTTTCGCATTTATAATATTATTATGGATGCATAATAGAGGCTCTGCTTCTCAATCGTTCACTCTTGACAGAGTGGTCGTGGCTATGAATCTCTCTCTGCTGCTCGTGCGATCTCCCTCCAGCGACTTCCGTGGGTGGCATTACGTACACACACGGAGACGTGTTCGTTGCCACATGGATATGTGCCTCGACCTTGTACCACGAGGTGTTCGATGGTACCACTCTTCCTCGTAATGTGACCAAAGAAGTTGAGATTCGCAATTGTGCAAGTAAGCGACGAAAACTTGTGACTTATTTTCAGTTCTTTGAGAATGGATGAGCATAATAAAGGGTAGTTTAAACGAAAGTGCTTCTTATAGAGTAACTATATAGCTTACTGGTCTGGTTTTGGTCGGCAAAAAGCTAAACGCTGCTTCGCCATTTCTATACCTAGCTATTCCGAGTTCTGTGAGTTTTCCCATTTAAGCTTACAAATCCTAAAACAAGGTAGATACTTACCGAGTTAACTATTTAATCCTTTAAAACGGGTTAAATAATTAAATATGCAGGGTGTTAACTTTGACATAAGTACAGTTTGGGCTTTACCTTGATTAATATGCAAACAAATAGAGACTATTAAAATAGAGTACCTAAGTAATTAAGTGGTCAGCTATCCAAAAACTAATATTTGTGATAGTTACATCGGTGTTTGGGTTCGTCTGTCTTTCCTACTAACCAACGCAACGTCACAATCTCTATACCTATGTGTAGTTAATTTTGGAATTTTGGTTTTTTAAACTAAACAGATACCTACTACGCATTAATTGGCCATTTCAAACAAATTTTTTTGATGCTGGTTGTACATTGACCTCTATAAATACAAAGACGTTTAAGGTGACGCTGGATGCACGTCCGAACTGCTCGGCCCACGTGGGTAACCTGTATGCTATTTCACCTAACATTGTGATAGAAAGAGATAGACTCAGTGATGAGCAGTGTAGCGAGTGCATGCGCTCACACTAGCGTCCGGATATATTGATGATGGCACACAGATAGTTGGACAGATGTCACCGATGAATTTTTGTAAATATATGATTTATGAAGGAACTACTTATTTCAATTATTATTGTATAAGATTTTATGGAAGAGCGGGGTCGCCTGCCACGAGTACTCGTAGCAATACTAAAACAGTTACTGGGATGGTCCCAATTACTACGCACTATGTGAAATTGTTTTACCTACTGAAATAAATATGTTTTAATTTATTTTTGAATGATAATGATTACCTACTTATCTTTTGATGAATACTATAAAATCTCACTTACATACATACCTATTAGGTAACTACTGCCTCAGCGTGTATAAACAACTCGTATATATTATAGAAATCCATACTTTTATGAATTGTCTGTCTGTAATTTCGAAATAACTACCGCAAGCTCATAATATTGTTATTTGAACTGTACCATAACAGCTGAATCAAACGTTTTTAAAAACTGTCTGTCTGTCTGTCTGTTTGAACGGGGTAATCTTCGGAACGGCAGAACCTATTTTGACGGGACTTTTACAGACAAGTAGAGGATTAACAAAGGATACTTTTTTAACCGACTTTTAAAAAAGGAGTTGTGTTTTTCTACCTATGTACACAGAAATCTCCGAGATTTCTGAACCGATTTGCGTATTTTTTTTAATTGATAAAGAAACTTTGCAACATTGTCCTATATAAAATGTCATTTTATATAGGACACACAGGATTTCAACTCCTCAATCCTGATGCTGCAGGGGACATGACCACCAAAACTTATGGGATTTTGAAACTGTCGGTTATAAATTGATATTGGAGGTAGGTACCTATATCTACCAAGTAAAGACTTTATCATTGAACTCGAAGACCCACTTCTCGACCCTGATGCTGTACCTAAGGAATTGCATTGCTAAATCGTGGTGATCCCACGGAATTTTAAATGAATCATCGCCCACGCCCGTTCGGTACCCTCATTCCGCACATTGTTTTGATTAGTCAGTCCACCAATCACAACAAAGCATTCTCCCCTGTCCCCCGCCAACATTTTACGATTTTGTTTTCATGTAAAACCTTGTATATGCGTACTCTAGGAGTTGAATTCTCTGTGCTGGCGGATTACCTATTAGGAACACATGATTACACATTCGTTTGTCTGTGAAAATAACTTTTGTTGCCTACACTTATCTATTAGTAGCGACTAAAAACTATATATACTATCTACTTGTGTATACAAAAGTCAAAATGAATTCCAATTTGATCTCAAAAATGAAAATTTTATTTTTATAAGTAGGAAGTAGGTACAATTCAATTTCCCTCTAAAAGCCCACTACACACATAAACACAATATGTATCATTTTCTGTTTCAACAGTCACATTAGATGTATCATTCGACGCAGAACTATTGAAGCTCTCCATTTCATTTCTGGAATTAATAAACATACAATCAACATAATTATATTGTGAGTATTATCTATATAGAATGTATGCAAAAAACATAGCATAACAACTTACAAGTATGGTATGGTAGACCTTTCAATATTTAGTACAGAATTGAATGTTGCAGCATCATGTTGGATTTCAGTGGTACGTATATTGGGCACATTCATTTTATTTTCCTTGTTTTCTTCTAAAAGGAATGTCTTGAGTCACTAAAATACAACATAATTCAGCATTGACAAATCTGACAACAAATAGTAAATCTCTATATTATATAAAAATGAATCGCTGAATGTGTTGCTGATCGCAAATCTCGAGAACAGCTGCACCGATTTCGCTAATTCTTTTTGATAATATTCCTTGAAGTACGGGGATGGTTCTTATGGAGAGAAAAATTTAAAAAATGTCCTGAAAAAGAATCGACTGTAGGCGGTGCGAAGTTCGTCGGGGCAGCTAGTAACATAATAATTATATTATCCTAATCCTAATCTAAATATATAAAAGAAAAAGGTGACTGACTGACTGACTGACTGACTGACTGATCTATCAACGCACAGCTCAAAATACTGGACGGATCGTGCTGAAATTTGGCATGCAGATAGCTATTATGACGCAGGCATCCACTAAGAAGGAATTTTTGAAAATTCAACTCTGGAGGGGGTGAAATAGGGGTTCGAAATTTTGTGTAGCCCACGCGGACGAAGTCGCGAGCATAAGCTAGTCTATAATATAAAAATGAATCACTAAATGTCATCGCAAATCTCGAGAACAGCTGAACCGATTTCGCTAATTCTTTTTTTAAATTAGGTATTCCTTGAAGTAGGTACGAGGATGGTTCTTACCGAGAGAAAAATTTAAAAAATTTGAATCGACTGTTAGGCCGTAGGCGGAACGAAGTTCGCCAGGGCAGCTAGTGGAATTATAAATGTGAAAGTGTAGATGTTTGGATGTTTGTTACTCAATCACGCAAAAAAGGCTGAACGGATTTGAATGAAATTTAGAATTCTTAACTGGATTAACACATAGGCTACTTTTTATCCCGGAAAATCAAAGAGTTCCCGCGGGATTTTGAAAAATGTGAAATCCACGCGGACGAAGTCGCGGGCATTAGCTAATATCTAAATAATATCAACTTACAAACACAGTGTCAAATTTTCAGAAGCTGGCTCTAAATGGTACGGTGTGATAGCATCATAATCTAACTCAATTAGATTTTTTGCTTTGTCGTTTCCTTGTCAAAGAAAATCCTGTGATCCACTAAAATAGAAGTATAATATATAAGTATTTATTAAAAATAAATAAATGTCATCATCAAATTTACCATCCTGGAGAACCTTGAAAACGACACTCGCGTCTATTTTTTATAAAAAGTGCTGGCCCGCCATCTTAGATTAAAAAATTAATGTCATTGTCAAAACCAGCATCCTGGAAACCCTGAAAACGACACCCATTTCTATTTTTTGTGAAAAGTGCATGTCTGCTATTTTGGATTTGAAAATAAATGTCATTATCAAATTCAGCATCCCGGAAAAGTACATATTCAGTCAAATAAAATTCCCGTCGAGTCACATTGTTACTCACGTCGGGTGTGACTCACGGGAATAACCCCGAAAAAGTAATGGCATTATCATCACAAGATAATATTATGGTTTGGAAAGATTCTGATGAATTTTAATAGATCTCCTCTTTGCAAGGGATTTGCTTTTGCGAGTCTAAACCGTTTCTTTTTCCTCTTCCGCCAATCCATTTTTGTTTCTGTTACATGAAAACTCAAGTATATAATTAAATTGTCTAAGCACACAATATGACCTACATACGTATATTTGTAACTAGATGATACACGCGACTTCGTCCGCGAGGATATAGTGGTTTTTTAATCCCACGAGAACTCTTTCAAAAGCGATCACTATTTCAAATTTCAGCCAAATCCGTCTTGTACTTTTTGCGTGAAAGGGTAACAAACCTATACACACACACACGCAGATACAAAATTTCGCCTTTATAATATAAGTGTGATTTGACAACCCTGACTTTCGGAATTCGGATAAGTCCAAATTATATTTTATTACTAGTTGATGCCCGCAACTTCGTCCGCGTGGAATTAGGTTTTTAAAAATCCCGTGGGAACTCTTTGATTTTCCGGGATAAAAAGTAGCCTATGTGTTAATTTAGGGTATACCCTAAATTAACACTTTTATCTATCTCCATTCCCAATTTCATCCAAAACCGTTCAGCCGTTTTTGTGTGATTGAGTAACAAACATCCAAACATCCACACACACACATCACTACACCTATTATAAATGTGAAAGTGTGTTTGTTTGTTGGTTCGTTGGTTTGTCCTTCAATCACGTCGCAACAGAGCAACGGATCGAAGTGATTTTTTGCATGGGTATGGTTGACCTGGAGAGTGAAATAGGCTACTTTTTATCCCGGAAAATCAAAGAGTTTCCACGGGATTTTTAAAAATCTAATTCCACGCGTACGAAGTCGCGGGCATCACCTCATCATCATCATGATCAACCCATCGCCGGCTCACTACAGAGCAGGGGTCTCCTCTCAGAGTGAGAAGGGTTTTGGCCATAGTCTACCACGCTGGCCATGTGCGGATTGGTAGAATTCACACACCTTTGAGAACATTATGGAGAACTCGGCATGCAGGTTTCCTCACGATGTTTTCCTTTACCGTTAAAGCAAGTGATATTTAATTAATTAAAACGCGTATCACTCCGAAAAGTTAGAGGTGCGTGCCCGGGATCGAACCCCCCGACCTCCGTTTAGAAGGCGGACGTCCTAACCACTAGGCTATCATAGCTTCACCTAGTTTATAATATTAGTAGGATATATGTAAACTACTACCACCAGCTGTCGATACGATGCATTCTAAAATAAATCGACCGACCGACCGACAGACCGACCGGCCAAGTACGAGTCAGACTCGCGCCCCGAGGTTTCCGTACTACAATAGTAAAATGTTTATCTCTAAATCTCTGTTTAGAGATAAGCATTTACAATGTAACTTAATTTATTACTACTATGTAACTAGAATTTCGGTACATATAAAAATGAATCGCTAAATGTGTTGCTGATCGCAAATCTCGAGAATAGCTGAACCGATTTCGCTAATTCTTTTTTTATAATATTCCTTGAAGTACGAATATGGTTCTTACGGAGAGAAAATTTTTAAAAAATTCCTGAAAAAGAATCGACTGTTAGGCGGTACGAAGTTCGCCGGGGCAGCTAGTGAAAAATAAAAATAAATAAATAGGTAAATAGTATTTTTTGACATTTTGCATGATAAATCAAAACTATTTAGTATGCACTAGATGATGCCCGCAACTTCGTCCGCGTGGATTTAGGTTTTTTAAAAATCCCGTGGGAACTTTGATTTTCCGGGATCAAAAGTCAAAGTCAAATGATTTGTTCAAAATAGGTAATAAATTACTCTTTTCGATTGTCAGTTGTTGGATTTGTAAAATATAGTGTTGATAATTATTTCGCAAACGCTACGAGGGTTCCAAACGTGCCCAAGACTGAGAAGAGCCCACAGCTAACTCAGCCGGGTATTCTTTTTATTATCACCACTTTACAAAATCATAAATTAAACTTATTAGAACTATCACAAAGCCGAGCAACTCATTCCCAAGCTTGCTTATCATTTAAATAATCCTTTACAATGTAATAGGATTTTTTAATTAGTTTACGTTTTATGAAAACTTTGAACCTATGACAGTCACTTTGAACTTATGACAGTCACTTTTTTTTTAAATTTATTTATGTTTTTATATACGTACAATAAATTTTCAAAAATATATTGATTATGCACTGTCATAATTTTAACTTCTCTAAATTTAGTTCTCAGCGACTCTCGTGGTCCCATACTATATATGGCTCGAATAGCCCTTTTCTGCAGCACAAAAATAGAATTTATATCAGCAGCATTACCCCATAATAACTCCGTGGTGCCACCTGAATCAGGGTTTCTACTGAAAACCAGCGCTGTATGTTTTTGTACTTGTGCAAGACAATATGCATTTATGCTGAGTAGGGACCTTTTTTTTTGGGTTGTGCCACACATGACATATTTTATTCCGGCGCTTCTTCTACTTGAGGTTTTTTGACTTTATTACTCAAGTATAAGAGGCGCTGGGATAACCTAACCAGTTGGTAACTGGTTATGTGTGGTACAGCTTTAAAAAATAAACGTTTTTTCTTTTCTTTCTTTTTCTTTTCTAATAATATGCCATATGACATAATGCTGTGAAAGTAACTAAAATATACTAGTCTCGCCGTTTCTATGTCTGTCAACTGGCGAATCTTTTCTACCGCATATGCAGCAGAACTGTCTGTTCGATAAGTTATTTATATGAGAGCCCCATTGAAGTTTCGCATCTAACGTTATTTCCAGAAAAATAGCGGTATCCACTAAATCTAATTTATCATAAAAGTAGCCTATGTCCTTCCCCGGGATGCAAGCTATTTTTGTACCAAATTTCATCAAAATTGGTTAAATGGATGAGCTGTGAAAAGCTAGCAGACAGACAGACGGACAGATAGACAGATACACTTTCGCATTTATAATATTAGTATGGATAAAAATAAATAAAATCTGTTTTTGATGTAGGTACAAATAAGGTCCTTTCATATGATACCCCACTTGGTTTACTAATCTTACTTGAAAGTTGAAAATACTAACTATTTGTTAATGAACACATTTATATTTATTTTTTGTGATGTAACCACAAATTCATTGTTTTCAGATTTTTCCCCTTACGTGTGTTATAAGATCTACCTACCTGCCAAATTTTATCATT
Organism: Maniola hyperantus; assembly: GCF_902806685.2. Lineage (NCBI taxonomy): Eukaryota > Metazoa > Arthropoda > Insecta > Lepidoptera > Nymphalidae > Maniola > Maniola hyperantus. Next base: position 4,399,777 of record NC_048553.1, read on the forward strand.
CTAGGTCAATGGGAAGTACCCTACAGGTTTCTTGACAGACACACTGACAGACTGGCAGATAGACAGACAGACAGACAACAAACTGATCCTATAAGGGTTCCTTTTTCCTTTTGAGGTACGGAATCCTAATGATCTCTCTTTTTGCACTGCATTTAATCTGAATCCAAGAATTTCCGATCCGAAATAGCCGTAAGCAAGACTGTATCGTCACTTACCACCAGGTGAGATTGCAGTCAAGGGCTAACTTGTAGCTGAATAAATAAATAAAAGTACTATTTGTACGAAGCGTTGCGTACTTTATTTGTAAGATGGACAGACAGACAGACAGACAGATAGACGGACAGACAGACAGACGGACAGACGGACAGACGGACGGGCAGACGGACCGACGAACGGACCGACAGACGCACGGACGGACAGACGGACGGACGGACGGACGGACAGACGGACGGACGGACGGACGGACAGACGGACAGACGGACCGACAGACGCACCGAGGGACGGACGGATGGACGGACAGACAGACAGACAGACATAGGGTTCCATTTTTTCCTTCTGAGGTACGGAACCCTAAAAATACAAAGAAATACCACCAGGTAGGTACCTACCTACCTATATTATTATACATATACAGGTACCTTTTTAGGGTTCCGTACTTTATAAGGAAAAAAGGGACCCTTAGTATCACTTCGTTGTCTGTCTGTCTGTCCGTCTCTCCGTCTGTGTCGTATCTGTCACACAAACCTATAGGGTACTTCCCGTTGACCCAGAATCATGAAATTTAGTAGGTACGTAGGTCTTAGAGCACAAGTAAAGGAATAAATCCGAAAACCGTAGATTTGTGATTACCAGCTGTGAGGTACGGAACCCTAAAAGTACAAAGAAATACCACCAGGTAGGTACCTACCTACCTACCGACAGACAGACAGACGGACAGATGGACAGATGGACAGACGGACAGACGAACAGACGGACAGACGTACCGACAGACGGACCGACGGATGGACAGACTGACGGACGGACGGACAGACGGACGGACAGACAGACAGACAGAGGGTTCCGTTTTTTCCTTCTGAGGTACGGAACCCTAAAAATACAAAGAAATACCACCAGGTAGGTACCTACCTACCTATATTATTATACATATACAGGTACCTTTTTAGGGTTCCGTACTTTATAAGGAAAAAAGGGACCCTTAGTATCACTTCGTTGTCTGTCTGTCTGTCCGTCTCTCCGTCTGTGTCGTATCTGTCACACAAACCTATAGGGTACTTCCCGTTGACCCAGAATCATGAAATTTAGTAGGTACGTAGGTCTTAGAGCACAAGTAAAGGAATAAATCCGAAAACCGTAGATTTGTGATTACAACATACAAAAAAAAATTAAAGTGTGTTAATGAAAAAATAATTAGTATTTTCAATTTTCAATGTATGATAAGTATACCAAGTGGGGTATTATATGAAAGGGCTTTACTTGTGTATTCTAAAACACATTTTTTATTTATTTTTATGCATAATAGTTTTTGATTTATGGAGCAAAATGTCAAAAAATACCTGTGTATGGAACCCTTGGTGCGCGAGCGACTCGCACTTGGCCGGTTTAAAATTAGATAAAATAAATAACTAAACAAAGTTACTTACCTATTGTACTAGGACCACACGAGTAGATATCCCTACTAGGACCTCAACAACAAAGTCAGGTCAATAAACCAATGAATAAAATTGGTGTCCAAAGTTCAAATTCCAGAGGTCAATGTACAAAATGCAATAAGTATTTGAAGGATAACACTTATTGACTCTGCTCAATTTTCTACACATTTGCATAGCCACTGGATTATAAGAAGCTAATTAACTTATTAATAAATAATCAAGTACTTTTATGAAATAATTACGACTTTTATTTTTGAAAACAACACTCGTCGTCATAGAAACCACAATATTACACGCGCAGCCGCGCGCCGCTGGGCTGGCCCTTCCCTCCGCCACCCGCATGGTGTCTAATGTTTTGGGGTGAGAGGCATGATTATTTTAGCCGAAATCTAGCGCTTGAAAAGGCTTGAACAGTAGTTTGGGAAAAGTATTTTTGAGAAAAAACTACTGAATTTATGTTTGCAAAGTAAAGTTATTTCAACTAACGAATAAATAAACTACGTGTAATGATAAATTGTTTTAGAATTTTCATATCCCTTATCTTATTTATTTACGCCCAAAGTTGACATAAATTTAGTGTTAAAATAGGAATCTTTTGAGGCTCGTAACTTTTAAATCAATATTTTTTTCAATGTTTTAGATATCATTGAACCTAGATAATGACGAGATAAATCGATATAATTCTTAGTTTTGTGCGTTCAATATCGAATATTGTTGTATTTTCCCTCCTTCGTTTGTATGAAGAAAGCACCGAACTGAGCTGCCTTAAGCTGTGAGCGTACTCGAAACTAAATATTAGTGAAAAGATCTGTCAAAATAGTGTCAACACGAACATAATTTGAAGTGACAATTTTAATTACCAGTACGCTCGGTGGGACACTTCGAATCGGCACAAAAAGTAACTGTAATTTTGTATGGCAAACGTCTTCCAACATACTTGCCTAGGTAAGTAGGCACTTGTGTATGTTCATTTCATAAAATAATATCAGTTTGCATGGCAAAATATATCTGAATGTTACTGTTCCTTAGTTTTAAGGCACCTAGTTATGTAACTAAGAGAAAAATTAAAACTTTTTAATTATTTTGCACTCTACTCTTTATTTTATTTTTTTATTTGAAAATCCATACTATTATTATAAATGCGAAAGTGTGTCTGTCTGTCTGCTAGCTTTTCACTGCCCAACACTTTAACCAATTTTGATGAAATTTGGTACAGAGTTAGCTTACATCCCGGGGAAGGTTAATTTTTATCCAGGAAAATTAAAAAGTGCCTACGGGATTTTTAAAAAACCTAAATCCACGCGGGCGAAGTCGCGGGAATCATCTAATATTACAATAAAACTTAAAGCTAGCCTTATGTAATTACTGTACAAATCATGCCCGCGTGGAATGGTGCCCAGAATACTGGCTGAGTTTCCGCGCTGGACAGTCAGGATTCAGGATTTTCGGCTCCATCATAAATTTGATGATATATGCTGCTGCAAGACCTATAGTCTAGTGGATACTTTATAAATACCTACTAAGGATATCAACCCTATTTTTAATGTTCAAGGGTAAAGCAACAGAGCATTAGTACAGTCATTTAGGGTGTTTAATATGCAAAGCAAATAGACTCGCTAATTGGGCAGCGATCCGCACCAAAGTGGAAACTAATTTAATACTAATATTTGTGTTAACCCCTTACCCCGGATGTTGGTTAACCTGGTAACGTGTATTTAAGGCACCCATTTGTGTAACACCTCATTCAGACGACCGATTTTTGTCGGGGACCGATTTTTATCTACAATAGCTTTCGTACATGTTCGTAAGCACAGCAGTGGGCGTATTCCGTGTTTTAAGGGTTACGTACCTCAAAAGTCTGTCTGTCTGCCTGTTTGTATGTCTGTCTGTCTGTCCGTCCATCCGTCAAGAAAACCTACTACTACTAGGGTACTTGACCTATAATCATGACACTAATAGAATTGCCGACGATATGTAGTAGGTCGGACTCGTTGCAATTCCCTCACCGGTGGAGATGGTGCCTTAGTTTGAAAGTGAACGCCAATGGCTAATATCGACTGTTTAGTGTCATGTGTTACTGTCATGCGTCAATTCACCACCACCGCCATCACCACCACTGCACCGCCACCACTAGCATCACCAGAAATAGCCAGGTGTTTGTACGTCAAAATTATCTTCAATTTGCAGACAATTTTTCCTTAGTAATTTCCAGAGCTGTTTTATTTATATTTCATTTCCTCGTTTCCACGTCAGAAATAACGTTTGTTTGAGAAAGAAAATACTCTATTTTAATACATTTATTATTTTCGTAACATTCATTTAGTCCTGAAGGTCTAGGTCTTGTCGTAAATAAATTCCTTAGGTGTTATTTTTTGGCTTGCTCGTAAATAGGTTGAAATATTTTTTTTTTTTTTTTTAATAGATATAGCGAGCAAGCGAGCAGGCGGGTCACCTGATGTTAAGTGATTACCGCCGCCCATGAACATTTGCAGCACCAGAGGAGCCGCCGATGCGTTGCCGGCCTTTTAGGAATTTGTTGGTCCGCCCCTTGAATAACCCCATGTTATAATCTAGTGGGAGCACCGCCGATGGGAGTTGGTTCCACAGTTTGCACGTGCGTGGAAAGAAGGATCTGGCGCAGCGGACGGTCGAAGTGCACCAGACACCCAGATGGTGAGGGTGAAATTCCTTACGGTGGCGCGCGGTGCGGTTGTAGAAAAAAGAGGGTGGAATGAGGTCAAAAAGCTCTTCAGAGCACTCCCCATTATATATTATTTCATCTGTAAAACTTTTAGATCTTAGCTCATATTGGAAAGACCCCTCATCATCAACCGATAGACATCCACTGCTGGACATAGGTCTCTTTTAGGGACTTCCACATACCAAGGTCTTGCGCCGCGCGAATCAAGCGGCTCCCTGCGACTTGTTTGATTTTGTCTGTGCACCTAGTGGCGGGTCTTCCAACGCTACGCTTTCCGGTGCAAGGTCGCCTATTGGAACCCCAACGCGACTATCGGTTTTTGAACTAGAAGCTCCAAAATGGCGAAAATTAAGTCAATGTCGACAATTGTAAGACCAGCGTAGGTACAATGTATTAGTCGAGGTCACTAGCATTCATCATCATCATCATGATCAACCCATTACCGGCTCACTACAGAGCACGGGTCTCCTCTCAGAGTGAGAGGGGTTTTGGTCATAGTCTACCACGCTTGCTGGCCAAGTGCGGATTGGTAGACTAGCATTAGACAGGAATAATTAATGTTAAATAATGATATGCGAGCGAACTTAAGATTAATAAAACACTTACAATAAGAATGAATATCCATAATAATTCTTGGTGTTCTACAAATCCTATAAAACGTTGTTTTAAAATACAATAAGCATTTTATCTTAAAATCCCGCTAACGTTCTGCGCAATCTTTTTAAACGGATTAAACATATTTATTTCCTTTAAAATCTGTTATGCGGAGTCAGCTTTCGTCTTTCCATTTCTGTATTTCCTATTACAATGCATAAAATGCGAGGCTTTAAGTCAAAACTTACAATGAGCAAGCTGTTTACGAATAACGAATAGGTACTGTGGTTTTGGTGTGATTAATGAGTTGTAGACAATGATACCCACACGTGTTAAGATAAGAAAAAAAATCCGGCTCCTTTTTAGGGTTCCGTACCTCAAAACGGAACCCTTATAGGATCACTTTATTGTCTATCTGTCTGTCTGTCAAGAAACCTACAGGGTACTTCCCGTTGATCTAGAATCATGAAATTTGCCAGGTAGGTGGGTCTTACAGCTGGCTTTAGGGGAAAAATCTGAAAACCGTGAATTTGTGGACACATCACACAAAAGAAATTAAATTGTGGTCCTGAACTAATAATTAGTATTTTCAATTATCAAAGTAAGATAACTATATCAAGTGGGGTATCATATGAAAGGGCTTCACCTGTGGATTCTAAAACAGATTTTATTTGTTTTTATGCATCATAGTTTTTGATTTATCGTGCAAAATGTCGAAAAAGTACGACTGTACTACGGAACCCTCGGTGCGCGAGCCTGACTCGCACTTGGCTGGTTTTTTATGTAATGGGAGTCCCCCTAAATATAATATTCTAAAATAAAATTTAAAAATAATATTCGGTTTTGGATTAAAGTTTTACACCAAATACCAAAAGTTAGTAACTCATTTCGTCTAAAAGCTGAGACCTGTTATACATGGACAGACAGACAGACAGACAGCAAGCGCTCCGTTTTACCCTCAGGGTACGTAACCCTAAAAAAGATCCTAAGAAAATATTGTATGAATTCACCTTAGGCTATGCTAAATTGGGTGTCTGCAAAACATTCGTTATAGTTAGACTATAGATAGACCATCTAGGTATACAGACAGACTTGCACCCAGCATCACAGCACGCAAGGATGTATGTGCATCAACAAATAGGACGAATAAATATAGCACGTTACATGCAGTATCCGGCAATGTCACAGACTAAGATAATGGATAGACAGAAGAAAGGTTTCCTATTCTTAAGATTGCCTGGTAGAGATCGCTAATTAATAATACCAGCCTTATGTCACATACTAAAAATAAATAACTATATTTTAAAATATTATACCTAAATAGTGTAAACCCTAGATCGTATAAGAGCATTGATATAAAATTTTACATACCTACGTTTAATAGGCGTACTCTAGGGTGTGAAAGAATTATTAAGTAGCTAGCAGCTATGAGAAATGTGAAATAGTTAAAACGAATAATAACAGTATAAATGAGTGTAGTAGCTCAGCTGCCATTGACAAAACTCACACAACAGTTCATAAGTAAGATATTAATAAAGGTATGTAATGTGATTGCGTTAATTTTTCATATGTTTTTTTATGTAATTTGCAGTTTCATAAAATTATTATTGAGAACACGAATAAACTTTGATTATGACATTGGTTTTATGCGGCGAAGGATCTACACAAATTGTTCTCGTTGTGCCTCCTAGGCTCTAGCCCAGTGAGTTCGGTATATGGACGGGCCGATGCACCATGCAACGTCCATCTTTTGCTACAAGTCTATGGGTCTTGAATTATTTATTATTCTTGGGAACTGATGATGCGAATTGTTTATCCGAGCGGCTAACATGTTAAATACGATTCTATCTATATTTCAGTTAAGTCGCATATCAACTGCAGATACAGCTTGTATTTGTAAATTCTGTGATACAGGGCTATCGTTTGTCATAAGCCGTTTATTATGCCATCTTTAGATGTAAGACATGTACAGCTTATCCCTGGTGGAAACTAAGCTCGCATTTCTCACAGCCTAAACCGGTACGACTTGAGGGCCCAATAAATTTTATGCGTAACTATATTTTCTAGCTTAGTTAGTTGGTTTCTAATTAATTTATAATTTATCAGAATTTTATTATTTTATTATTTTCAATTATCAGACTAATTTATAGTTTGATAAAAGAATATACATTATAATAATATGCAGAAGTTACTTTTACCTATGTGTTTTGAACAGTAAAGGATTTATTTATTAGAACAATATTTAATAATATGTATACTTATTATCATTTATTTTTTAGCTGGTGTGAATTTTAAGCCATTGACCTTTCGGACTTTAATCCACTCGTTGACCCTTGAGCTATTAAAGTTTAAATTGTATTTAAACAATACATATTAATTTTAAGGTCAAAATTAAAGCATTTTATTCTAAATGGGTAGGCCATTGTACACTTATTGACTGTCAATGTAAAAATGTAGGTACAGGCTACCTATTAGGTACCTACTTATATAGTAAAATAAATCTCTAATGAGTACATTTTTTTATTCAATCTTTGCAATATTTTTACACCTTTTTAAGGGTTAAACCTCCTAAACTAAAATCAAGCACTAAAATACTAAAACACCCCTCAATTGCAACCATTGCAGCCAACATTACGTGGTAGCGTGATAAATGTCACACACAGATTTTATTTCCATGTAACTCATGGAAGGTCAATGATACCTATGCAAAATCGACAAAATAGGCAGAATACCTATATTCTGAAATTTCAAAAATAGAACAGTTCACCGAAAAAGTTTTCCATTTTAAATTGGAATTCCTGATTTTAAAAATGGAACACTTTTTATTCAGATTAGTTCGAAATTCACACTAGGTATTGAGAGTCGTGAGTGTGACATCATTGATCTCGTATTCACATCGAACCCCGTTGGGAATGATGAACAAAAAGACTGCGTTTTGTTCGTCAAGTGGTAAGATCAGTTATTACCTTGTTACCTAGTTGCTCAGTGACCTCATACTGATACCAGCTTTTATGTTTTGCCCGAGAACAACGTAAGATCTAAATGCCCTTGAACTCTTTGGGACAACGTGTCGAGTCAATGAACTTCGGTCTTACTCCGCGGCCAACATCAGTACCCATATTATAAATGCGAAAGTGTGTTTGTTTGTTGGTTTATTGGTTTGTTGGTTTGTCCTTCAATCACGTCGCAACGGTGTAACGGATTGACTTGATTTTTTGCATGGGTGTAGATAAAGACCTGGAGAGTGACATAGGCTACTTTTTATCCCGGAAAATTAAAGAGTTCCCATGGGATTTTTAAAAAATCAAATTCCACGCGGACGAAGTCGCGGGCATCAGCTAGTAATATTATAAGTACCAATTTACTATTAATTAAATAATCATAAAATCATTGAAAAATGTAAGAACCTACGACTAATAAAATTAGAATCGTAAGTTTCTCTATTTACCTTCTGGGCCTTTTTTATGACTAGAAGTTTCAAAATTAATGTTTATATTGTTTACATTTGACATGAGTTTTTATAAGGTTTATTAGTAGATATTGCGTTGGGCCTTTTATAGTTTGGCATTACTTACAGTTAACAGCATCAAGGTACATATTCTGTGATCAAGGTTGCTTCCGAGATCGTTGGTTAGGTATTCAATATCTTTTGACATTTAATAAAGTCAGTTGCGATCAGATAAATCTAAATAATAAAAATAGATTTGCAAATGTCAATGGTCACTCTAAGTATAAGTCCAGCAAATTGCTTTTGCTCTGGAACCATGTCTCATTAACATCGAAATGACGTCATTTTGACGTCAGCTGAAATAAAAAATATATACCATCAGCTCGAAGCTTCAGTCTAGCGCTGATGTCACTAAAATAGCGGCCACGCGCATTAAAAATTTGCGGGATTTATGCCTACCATCTATAATAATATTATTAGTTGCATTACAATTTGCGTTGCAACTTGCTATAGTTCTATTTACGACCACTTGGAGATTCCACTCAAAATGCCATTCTTGCACCAATGATAATCGTTTTATCGTGCATCACGAGTGCTAAATAAAAGCCAAACAAAACAAGATATTGTCAATGAAAGATTTCTTAGAATTGAACGATAGGTAGTTAAGTACTAATCTTGTATTATATAAAATTCAAAGTCCTGACTGACTGACTGACATATATATCAACGCACAGCCTAAACCGCTGGTCTTAGAGACATGAAATTTAGAGGCTGTGTTCTTTGTAAAGAGTAGGTATCCACTAAGAAAGGATTTTTCGAAATTCTACCTCTAAGTACGATATTGCCTACACCATGTACCACCTATATACCTCGAATAAACATTATTCTATTCTATTCCATTCCATTCCATTCCATTCCATTCCATTCCATTCCATACCATTCCAGTCAATTCCATTCCATTCCACTCCACTCCACTCCACTCCACTCCACTCCACTCCACTCCACTCCACTCCACTCCACTCCACTCCACTCCACTCCACTCCACTCCACTCCACTCCACTCCACTCCACTCCACTCCACTCCACTCCACTCCACTCCACTCCACTCCACTCCATTCCATTCCATTCCATTCCATTCCATTCCATTCCATTCCATTCCATTCCATTCCATTCCATTCCATTCCATTCCATTCCATTCCATTCCATTCCATTCCATTCTATTCCATTCCATTCCATTCTATTCCATTCTATTCCATTCTATTCCATTCTATTCTATTCTATTCTATTCTATTCTATTCTATTCTATTCTATTCTATTCTATTCTATTCTATTCTATTCTATTCTATTCTATTCTATTCTATTCTATTCTATTCTATTCTATTCTATTCTATTCTATTCTATTCTATTCTATTCTATTCTATTCTATTCTATTCTATTCTATTCTATTCTATTCTATTCTATTCTATTCTATTCTATTCTATTCTATTCTATTCTATTCTATTCTATTCTATTCTATTCTATTCTATTCTATTCTATTCTATTCTATTCTATTCTATTCTATTCTATTCTATTCTATTCTATTCTATTCTATTCTATTCTATTCTATTCTATTCTATTCTATTCTATTCTATTCTATTCTATTCTATTCTATTCTATTCTATTCTATTCTATTCTATTCTATTCTATTCTATTCTATTCTATTCTATTCTATTCTATTCTATTCTATTCTATTCTATTCTATTCTATTCTATTCTATTCTATTCTATTCTATTCTATTCTATTCTATTCTATTCTATTCTATTCTATTCTATTCTATTCTATTCTATTCTATTCTATTCTATTATATTCTATTCTAAGTGGGTTAAATAGGGTATGAAAGTTTGTACGAAAGTACGTCATTTTTCAAGTTATTTGCATGAAAATTGGTATTTGGGTTTTCGGTCACAAATGAAGAAATACGTGTTCCAGGATTTTCGGAAATTCAACCCCCACCTCTATTTTCTGAATTCCACCCGAGCGAAGCCGGGGCGGGTATTATAATAAAGAACTTCGGAACTTTTAATGAATAAAAGTAAAGGTGTGAAGAGGGCGTAAATAAAGCTGTAAAAATAAAAATTCAAGGGTAGCAAATAATTATTTTAAATGGATTAAAAAGAATACTTACTTCGTCACTACTACTGTGTCACTAGAAGAATGTTAAGTATGCATGTGGAAGGAAAAAGAGGAGAGAACGACCAAAGAAAAGAATGGATTGCGTAAAAGAGGATATGCGTAAAAAAGGTGTGGATAATACGTTGACGAATGGCAGAAGTGAGTGAGACGCTTATTAATAATTTAAATTAATTAAAAAAAGAATTAAAACGATTAACGTGAATTAGCTGTAGTCTGATTTTTAATTCCGTGGAATTCTGACGTTTCCTGATGTTACCAGAGATAAAACAATTCCCACAAAGAAGAAAACTTTAAATATTGTACATAGGTAAATTTAAGTACATAAATCAATTGCCGCATGTATGTAAGATTATTGAGAACAAATCAACCGATTTGGCCGATTTTTTGTTGTTTTCGTAAAGAACAAAGTTTTTGTGAAAGAATTTCTTTAAAAATCCTGAATCATAATCTAAGCGTGTACTTTTAGGCACATGAAGATGATTTAAAATAAAAAGGAACTAAAAATATACTTAGAAATGTTCAACATATAAGTCAAGATTACATCCTCAAATCAACCGATCCCATTGCTGCCAGTTTCCACTTTCCACTGTTAAAGATTGCACCCTATTTTAGTAGCGAAGTTATTTATGTTTTAGGGCTTTTTATATTGATAGGGATTTGGGATGAAATCGAACTTCAGGTGGTGGTCACACTGATTTTCATACAAATAACTCCCCTGATGTATAAAAATGACAACGTCAGAATTCCACCGAATTAAAAATCAGAGTATAGTAAACTATTTTATCTGATCATAAATCCAACGAACACATTCATCAACTAAACTCGCACCGTCTATCTATTTGCGTCGCAGTTCTATTTAGATAGTACTTTGTCGAATGATTCACGCATAGTCATATTGAATGACAAATGCTGAACAGTACCCGGCAGGAAATTCATCCACCTTTAGAAAAATATAGCAGTTTCGTAGAGCGTTGTCTCTTGTCGTTGAGACCGACAAAACGTTACATGGTATGAGTGACAGAGACAACGCTCTACGAAGCCTAAATCTCTTTCTAAAGGTCGAATGAGTGTTCTGGTCCTTATACTGTTATGGATGCAACAATATATTTGCACAAATTTGAAATATATTTAGGGTATTATCTAATGCATCTATATTTGCTGCCCTTTTTTATTAAGTAATTGTTAGGTATAAAATCATAATGCGCATAAAGAAACCAATAGTACCTAGGTATATTCATTAAATGTATTGTTAAAATTTACATGGCGTAGCATTTGTATCCTACGCAGTAATTAGTTTGAACATTGAAATATATTATTTCACTGACCTAATTTTAACTTTTAGAAGTGTGGTACCTTTATCAATTATCATTAAATGGCTTCGCAATGCCATTGATCAATTAGTACAATTTATATTTATAATCAATATAATTCAAATTATAACTAACAGAAAAGTATACTTAAATAAATAATAGAAAAAAAGATTCCGACGAATTGAGAACCTCCTCCTTTTTTTAAAGTCGGTTAAAAATGAACAGTTCTAATACCTATTTATTATTATAGTCCTAGACTGCCGTGACCTAGGCGGGTTGAGTCGTCATTGATACAAGGTTAAATTAATCAACTAATGTAAGCCGCAATGTTATTTGTATTGTAACGCGCTAATAAATAAGGGAACAGATACAAAACGATTGAATTAATATTATTATGTACTTATTTAAATTTTAAACGCTTTTGTGCCGTGTTCGAAAGGTTTCATATACAATTGATTGCTTTGAACAATCCTTTATCCATCCTTCGTTACTAATCCCAGTCCTCTCACTAACGATTAGGTATCTATGAAAGATAGATCATTCGCATTATTTTAGTAGTAGAAATATTATATTCCTTATTTTTTGTATCTACTTTAACATTCATATACAAGTAGTTGAAGCGAGGGATGCGAGCTAAAGCATGCGAGCTGGGGATGCAAAGTAAGGATTGCGTGAGTTTTATAGCTATTAGATGTAGCTGTGAAGATTTGTATCTACATGTCGTTCTGTTACGTAGTTACGCGCAAATTCAAGCTGAAAATTTCCGGTTTTCTGTTTCCAATACGTAAACAAACAATCCCGATATCTGTTAACTGTCACTTGTATACCAAATAGTGTTGCAGTTGCAGGTTTGTCCGCGGAACGAGCGCCGCATATTTTCAGCGCGTCACGCTACACAGTACACACAATTCGTTGCCGGAAACGTGGAATTCGGTTGCGAAAGGTTTCATATACGATTGATTGCTTTGAAAAATCTTTTATCCATCCTTCGTTAGTAATCCCACTCCTCTAACTATCGATTAGGTATCTATGAGAGAGAGATAACTTTATTATTTACTAGCTGATGCCAGCGACTTCGGACGCGTGGAACTATGTAGTTTTTTTTAAATCCAGTGAGGAATCTTTGATTTTCCGGGATAAAAAGTAGCCAATGTCACTCTACATCAATACTTATAATAAATCTTTAACTATATCTATGCAAAAAAACAGGTCAATCCGTCGCTCCGTTGCAACGTGATTAAAGGACAAACCAACAAACACACTTTCGAATTTATAATAAGAGTACCTACTGATATAAAAGGGTACCGATTTTATTTTTAATTTTTATGTATAGCTAATGGTTTAATGAATGTGATGTTTTATTTCATCAAACCAATAATTAGTTAGGTAGGACATAAAATTTAAAAAGTTGTCAGCGTAAAAATAAAAATCGATATTTTTCATCATAATACTCGCATAAAAATACGTTACAGAAACAACTAAAAATTTTGTTTTACGGTATTTTGAGAAACAATAATTTACCGAATGCGGCCAATAATATCCAAAAGCAATTTCACAACAATTCGCTTTATAAAAAACACATTAGCAAACTTTTTTGACTTAAGAGTTGTACGAAAAAGTTTGACCAAATACGGTTTGCCGAAAAAAGATTAGAAGGGCCTGCGGAGAGGGAAATAACAATATAAAAGGGAACTCTTGTTATTCTGTGCTGAGGGAAGTGTTTGCATTTATCTGAATTTGATTACTTTTTACAATCTCTCCGTTTTCATGACATTTTCTCCAAAAAATAATAATATTTTTACTGAACTTACATAATCGTAAAAACGTTCATTTTTAGGGTTCCGTACGTCAAAAGGAAAAAAAGGAACCCTTATAGGACTCACTTTCTTGTCTGTCTGTCTGTCTGCCTGTCAAGAAACCTATAGGGTACTTACCGTTGATCTAGAATTATGAAATTTGGCAAGTAAGCAAGTTTTGTAGCAACCGCGAATTTGTGGTTACATCACTAAAAAAATTAAAGTGTGTTTATGACAAATTAGTATTTTCAACTTTTAAGTAAGATTACTATACCAAGAGCGGTATCATATGAAAGGGCTTTACCTGTACATTTTAAAGCAGATTTTTATTTATTTTTGTGTATAATAGTTTTTTATTTATCGTGCGAAATGTCAAAAAAAAACTGCGAGTCGACACGCACTTGCCCGTTTTTTTTTTAAGTTATGCCATTCTCGTCGCGAATGTGTAATGCACAGTCCTAACCAATGTAAAGGACTTAAAAAGAGGTAGGTATTTTCACAAATATTTCTACTGTGTAACTTTATCTTAGTTGGTATTTTGTTCTATAACGCGTAAAATTTAATTCCTCAGCCGCTATTTTACCTTTTTGTGCCTTTCATGTTAAAACTACGATTTTAGAGGTGAACCGAAGGTACTTTTCACATGACAGTTATTATTTTATTATTATTCAGATACAAGTTAGCCCTTGACTGCAATTTCACCTGGTGGTAAGTGATATTGCAGTCTAAGTTGAAAGCGGGCTAACCTGGAAGGAGTATGGCGGTTTTTATTAAATCCATGCCCCTTTGGTTTCTACACGGCATCGTACCGGAACGCTAAATCGCTTGGCGGCACGGCTTTGCCGGTAGGGTGGTATCTAGCCACGGCCGAAGCCTCCCACCAGACCAGACCAGAAATTTAGAAATTATAAAATTCCAAATCCCTTCTAGGAATCGAGCCCGGGACCTCCCACTAATAAGACCACAGCGCTTACAACTGCGCCAGGGAGATCGTCAAAGTTGACCCATAGAGTTAAAATGGCACGTGAGGAGTCGTTTTGTACGGACTATGTCTACAGTCTCTTTATAAGTAACAAAACTTTGTTGTTGTTAAGTAGGTACCTACCTATTTTATTATTGTTAGACTCAGTCAGTGAAGTTTTCTTCTTCCAAGTCTCCAATCCATCAGCCTGTTTGCGTCCACTGCTGGACATAGGCCTTTCCAAGAGCGCGCCAAATTGGCGCTGCTCATTAGAAGTAGTGCCCATACTGACCACGCTGGGCAGGCGGGTTGGTCAGCGCAGGGCTGTAGGCTATTTCGCACCAGGGACGCTGCTGCCCGTCTCTGGTCTGTATTATTTAAAGCCAAGCCATATGGAATGGTTATCCCGCCATTCTTCGGTCGTCATAACCTCGTCTGCTGATTCGCAGGGGGCACCACGTGCAGGTGCGGTTGACATTTGGGGTGCTAAGATGTTAGCGCACCCCCTTACAAGTCTGCAGAAAGAAAATATGCTTCATATTTTCTTACAAAGAGTTTCTTCTTCTAGACATTGAGAAAGTAGAGCGAAATCGTTATAATAAATGGCATGGTAGCCCGCAAGAAATATTGTACATCGACCTCTAGAATGAGATTTCGGCTTTGTAGAGCGTTGTCTCTGTCACTCATACCTCTGTGACTATTTGTCGGTCTCAACGACAGAGACAACGCTCTACAAAACCGCTATCTTTTTCTAAAGGTACCTACAATATTTTATGCCGCGTACTGTAAAGTAGGGTGATAGCCACGGATGAAGCCTCCCAACAAACCAAACCAGGGACAATTTGGAAATTGTAAAATCAAAAACCTCCGTTTAATTGTGGCATAAAAGAACCACAATTTAAAAATAAAATTTAAACCTACGAGTAAATACACACTCAAAGCAACACTTAACAAATTTAATAAAAGATGAATGAAGTTGGAAGAGGTGACGGCCATTGAATGAATATAACGAAAACTGTGTTGGAGGTGTTTCGACTCATTTCTGTCTCACTAATTCTGCACTTATCTCGATCACTCTAACGACTTAGAAGACCCTATTGTCCGCTATATTGTATTCCTACTGGTATTAAGTAAGTAATCTGATAAGATATGTTAAAACGATTTTTAGAATTGATTAAATGGGGTTGTAGGTTGTGGTGAAAAAGTTTTTTTTCTAAATTCTTTAACACCATCTTTGGAAATTAGAAAAAACTGATCAAGATCACAAACCTCGTATAAGAAACTAACTTATTCTTCGTCCGCGTGGACAACACTTCTACCCCCTATTAAACTTCAGACCCCTATTTTACCCCTTTAGGGGTTGGATTTTCAAAAATCCTTTCTTAGTGGATGTCTACCTCATAATAGCTATCTGCATGCCTTTCAGCTCGACCCATCCAGTAGTTTGCGCTGTATTTTGATAGATCACTCAGCCCAGCCAGTCAGTCAGTTAGTCATTCAGCTTTTCCTTTTATATATAAAAATAACACTTTGATTTTTTTTTAATTTTCATGTCGGCAATTTTCAATAAACCCTTGATTAAAAAAAAAATCAAAATCAAAATCTATTTATTTGTTGAAATAGGTATATGTAAGGCTATTTCATGCCTATGTGAGGCGTACAAATTTTAGCCTTAAAACTATAAAACTATACAATAAGCTATAAGCTAACATTAGTAAGCCATTAAATAAATAAACATCTATTAATATTTAAATATACGTACTGTGAACAATAAAATTAGTGTGACGAACTAGGTAACCTGTTCACTATAATTCGGGTGAACATTGTATGTAAATTTAAAGAAATACATGAGTATGACTATCCAATGGGAAAGTGTGTTAATTTATTTGTTGGTTTTTCCTTCAATCACGCGGCAATAGAGCTACGAATTGAGGTGATTTTTTGCATGGGTATAGTTGAGGACCTAGAGAGTGACAGGCTACTATTTACCCCGGAACATCAAATAGCTCCCACGGTTTTAATAAACAAACATGGATGAAGTTGCCGGTATTATCTACAGAGTTTGCATCCTGGAGATGGAGGTAGACTTCTTTTTATCTCAGAAAATAAAAGAGTTCCTACGGGATTTTAAAGACGACGAAATAGTGGGAATCATCTACTTGGTATAAGTCCTGCAAATTGCTAATTCGCGTGGCCGCCATTTGTTGACGTCAGCACTAGACTGAAGTTTCGAGCTGATGGTCCACACGGACGATGTTGCCGGTAATAATAAAAATCACCATCAAATCATCTAGTAGGTATTAATAAAAAATTAGTTTATAGCCGATAGCCATCGAAACAAATTGTTTTATTATTCGTTTACTCCGACTGGCCTCAGCTGTGTCCTTTGGTTCACGACAATAAGTTTTAATCCTACGCTCACTGCTTACTTTGATGACATTTAAATAACAAGGTTATATATTATATTTGTTTTTAAACATGACCATCTAGGAATTTTATATACTTACTTAGTGAAAATTGTTTATCGAACGAATTTTGGAGCTGGCATCAATGTTTGAAAACACTGTTAAAATAAAAAAATATAATAGTAACGACCAAACCCGGTGTTAAGCTATTAGACTTCAAGTTCGGTCTAAAAAGGAGTTTAAGTAAACAATATTCCACGTGAATTCGTAAATAACGCCAGCGAGTCGTAGCTACTACCTAGTAGCTCTACTTTGAGAGAACACTTAAAAGTTTGCGTGGAGAAAATTTCCCTTTGGCGACAAGAAAGCCTTTTATTCGAGATGTATTTTCCTGCCTTTAATTATGTACCTACCTACTTCGTGAGAGCTACTACCTACCCTAGTCGAGAAATGAAGTTGTTTTCTTATACTTTTATGCAACTAGAGGCTTGTAAAGAAAGCTAGTCTTTTTGTGTATTAGGCGCAACGCACACCGACAAAGTGGACTAGAGCTGGGGCGTGATATCTTTTATCACGGACCTAGCTAACCTTCATTTACTTTAGCTTAAAAACAACGGCGCGCGGGCCCCTTAAGGCCCGATTTCTACTTAAACGGAGCGGGGAGGAAATGTGTTTAGTCGACCAATCAGATTATTAATAGATGAAGTAAAAAAAAAAACACATCTTTTAAAAAACTTGATTGCTATTGAACATAATATCTCTCCGCTCCGCTTGAATGGAAACCGGGCCTAGACAAGCCCATCCACGCATTGAGGCTACTTTGTGGTAGTATGTAGGTCCATTATATATACCTACCTTCTATTTCTGTGTGTTGATTGACCTTTTAGTTTCCTTTTATGTTTTGACGCCTGCCAGTGTTGGAAAAGCCTCTTTTGTGTGCGTTGCTTTTGAATTTTTTGTTCCAAGCTGGATAACTGTCGTCCGTGCTCTGTCGGCTATTTCCACTAAAATTTTTGATAAATAATAATTGATCGAGATTCGGCAAATGATTCGAGTTCGAGCACGAAAATTCGGTATTCGGCAAATCAACTGGTCACACTATTCGGGGTATATGGCGAATTTTTATGTGACGCGACATTCTGTGACAGCGAATTTTGTCCTCCCTACGGTGTATTAGATACGCTACGTACATTATCTCGGAAAAACAAAGATCTCATGCGGGATTTTTAAAAATGACCTATATTCGCGCCAACCTTTCAGGTGAGCAGGAAGTGCAGGACGGTACGATTGCAGCCGGCCACACAATTCGATTCGATATAACGAATAATTTGCTGAATGCCGATAGTGGAACCGTATCATAATCGATTTGGGCGGCCACCGCAATTTTATCCCAAGAATCTAAATAAAAACGGTGGACCACCCTATTTATTATAAAACACTAGATGATGCCCGCGACTCCGTCCGCGTGGATTTCGGTTTTTAAAAATCCCGTGGGAGCTCTTTGATTTTCCGGGATAAAAAGTAACCTTTGTCCTTCCCCGGGATGCAAGCTATCTCTATATTAAATTTCGTTAAAATCGGTTGAACGGATGAGCCGTGAAAAGCTAGCAGACAGACAGACAGAGTGAAAAGCTAGCAGACAGACAGACAGACAGATAGACAGACAGGCAGCGAGCGACTCCAAAAAACAAGCTTAAAAAGGAGAACTTCTGCTTTGCAGATTTCCTATATATAACTTCGCAATTACCTCGATAGCTCAACGGTTAAAGGAGCGGACTGAAAACCGAAAGGTCGCCGGTTCAAATCCTACCCGTTGCACTATTGTAGTACCTACTCCTAGCACAAGCTTTACGCTTAATTGGAGGGGAAAGGGGAATATTAGTCAGCAATTAACTTGGCTAATATTCTTTTAAAAAAAAACGATTCGGTAGGAAAGCAGTAAAGTAAAAGGTCTCCATGAAAGATTACGAGTAAAGAGAAAATCAGAAGGCTCTCTGTGTATTTGGACGCTTACAGAAGTTTCCAATTGACGGACATATCTCTAAAACGAAAGATAAAAGCCTGTAAACGAATGTTATTTATATTCATTCTCCGTCCGGCCATTACCGAAGGTAAACCCTAGTCTTAAGATTCATGACCCTACAAATAACTTGGGAAAGTTTCTAGGGGTGTCATAAGTCAATCTTCTCAAAGTTGGTACGTCATCTAGGTATATTCAAGCGGATTTTTCTATTTTTCGGGTTCGGGAAGGAAAACTAGTATCATTAGTGTGTCTGTCTGTCTGTCTGTCCATTGGTCTGTCCGTCTATTACAGCCAATTTGCTCCTGATCTACTGGACCGTACGCGATCTCACCTGGTCGTGATGATGGAAGACTTAGGTAGAAGTGGGCTAACAGCAATAGATAGCGCAACAGGACGTATGCTGGTTATAGTAGGTACCTACTCATTATTTTAAAATGACATTTGAAATGAAGAAATTTTAAAATAACTCTTGCTTTTGTCACATTGATGAATATAGCACAAAACCCCCTTCCCAACTTAGGTATCATTTTGATGTGTATATGTAGGTATATCTACCATTCCATATTGTATCCAATTAATCTTATACTTAGACCGGTTCTGTGTATACGTAAAAGACAAACCTTTTTAATCAGACTCAGTTATAATAAAAAATAAAGTACCTACATGGTACCTACCTGTAAAGGGCTCCGCAGTTCGATCATTAGGTAAATAGTATAATTTAAACCTTGGTTTCTAAATTACGAGGTAGTAGAAAATAGCTGTAATATCTATATAGTTATTTAAAGTAAGTTGTGTAATATATTGTAATTTAATAAACTTTACGTAGAAAATTACATAATAATTAACTTACACTATTTACCCAACCGAAGATAGGTATATTTATATTTATTTACCTCTATTACTTGCGTCACTAAAAATCCATTAATCAATTTAAGTTCCTATACCTACTTAAGTACTAAAAATTTTAAATACTAACAAATCAGCTGTGGCAATTGTTGCGTTTGACATAGCAATATATTTAGGTCCAGAAGTGTCGAATGACGTTATTTAATGGTGGCTCAGTGTGCTGGAATGGCGACTCGGGACCTGAAAAGCTGGCTTGGGAGTAGACCCCTACTGTAAGTGTACACTGGATAGACGACATCAAACGGGTAGAGAGTTGCTCTTGCGGAGAACTTCCAACACAAGCGACACAGTCGTGGCCGTACCTACGTTTTGTGACGAAGGAAAGCAAGATGTTTAATTAGTTCCACAGATTTTCTACTCCGTGATTAGTTCCTATGATGTAGGAAAACTGGTGTAGGTCAAAGATAATAATTACACATTATTTACAGGCAGGACAGTCTCTTTGAACATACAATTTCACTTACAAATTCTCTCGGAAACAAATCACTACCCCTATTATAAATGTGAAAGTGTGTTTGTTTGTTGGTTTGTTGGTTTGTGGGTTTGTCCTTCAATCACGTCGCAACGGAGCAACGGATCAACGGTTCAAAGGTTCCGACGGGATTTTAAAAACCTAAATCCACGCGTACGAAGTCGCGAGCATCAGCTAGTACTCTCATAAAGACAAGTTTCCCTTTGTGCCCATTATTTTATAACTTACGAGTACGTAATTACATAATTCTTAGTACATAAATAATGAAAATAAATCACACACGTTGTGTGGTAGACAGTTGGCAACCCTACTAAGTTGGCGAACTCGGGAGCAGCACAAGCGATCCCCTTCGTATGAAAAATTACCAAGTTTCCGTTAGAGAGTATCTATAAGTTTTAGGCTCCCATTATAAAAGGTCTGTTTACGAATCTTAGGTCTGAACTAAAAGTCGTTTCAGTAAGAGGCGACTTTTAGAGATGTAGAATGATACTCTAAGAGCGGTTACGCACTGCATCCGATCCAGCATGACATTAATCTGGCGCCATCAAAAACACGCATTTTGCATTACAGTGTGTTTTAATTATCTCAGTGTTGTTTCACCGAGAGAAGACCCGTGCTTTGTAGTAGGCTGACGATGGATTGATCATGATGATGATGATTTGCAGTCAGGTATTCTTCCACTTCCAAGGTACAGATCCCTCAATGCGCGAGTCCATCTCGCACTTTTTGTGTGAAGAGAATGTCTCTGGAATTTCTCGGCCGCGCTCCCACAAGATAATATCCAGCCATGGACGTATAAATACTACCATCCAGCATGATATTTATTTGGCAACAAAAACACGCGACTTGCATTACAACGCGTTTTAATTATCTCGGTGTTGTCTGTTTGCACTTTGTCCGTGTTATTGGTGTAGGTAAAGGGGTCGTTCGATCTTTTACTTTTTGCTGATTATTTTTTTGTAACTGATACAAGTTAGCCCTTGACTGCGATCTCTTCTTATGGTACAGTACGCGGCAGAAACTAATGTACATCGACATTTAGAAGGCGATCCTAACCAGGTTCTTCGTAAACGCTCTCTCGGAGCGGAATCGATTCGCGAACGTTATATGATCTCTGGGATTAACCTGGTTAATTTTCAAACGACAAGTGGACGTAGCATCTTTTGGGTGACTTGACGTGTTTTGGAACAAAAGATAATGTCACAGGAATTTCTCTGCGCTCCCGCCAGACACCCAGCATGATATTATTAGTCTGGCGACAAAAACACGCGTCTTGCATTAGGGCGCGTTTTAATTATCTCGGTGTTGTCTAAGTGCGCACTCTGGGTCTGAGACCTGAGTGCACTCGCGACCCGCAACGTGGCTCCGTGTAACTGGTGTAAGAGGTTCGTTTCATCTTTTAATTTTTCGGGTTCCGTACCTCAAAAGGAAAAAAGGCCCTTATAGGATCACCTCGTTGTCTTTTTGGCTGTCTGTCCGTCTGTCGTATCTGTCAAGAAAATCTATAGGGTAGGGTACTTCCCGTTGACCTAGAATCACGAAACTTGGCAGATCTCATAGCACAAGTAAAGGAAAAAATCCGAAAACCGTGAATTTGCTCTCTCTCTAAGATATAAGTACTAACCCTAATGACTTCACTGACTAACCCAAAGACATAAGTAAAATGTCTTTGTACTTACCGAGTCGTGACAGATCTGTTGGCTGATATATTATTTCAAAGTCAAAGTCAAAGTCAAATTTATTCAAGATTTATTCAAAATAGGTAATAAATTACTCGTATTGATAGTCTGGTATGGTGTTACATTTGTAAGATATAGTGGTGATAATTATTACGCAAACTTAAAACTAAAGCTACGAGGGTTCCAAACGCGCCCAGGTCTGAGAAGAGCCCACAACAAACTCAGCCGGGTATTCTTTTTATTATCACCACTTTACAAAATTATTGAAACTTATTAGAACTATCACAAAGTCGTTAAGCAACTCATTTCCAAGCTTGCTTATCATTTAAATAATCCTTTACATTGTAATAGGATTTTTCAATTAGTTTACGTTTTATGAAAACTTTGAACTTGTTGAGAGACATCTCCATTATTATGTTTCACATGCATTACTCATTAGAGTCAGTAGTTATTATAATATATCCTTGCACATCTCTGGCACACGAGTATTATATAGGTGTCTCTGGTAGAATGGCAGCTAAAGATATTAAGCTACTAGCTGATGTCCGCGACTTCATCCACGCGGATTTCGATTTTTGAAAATCCCGTGAAGTGATTTTTCGGGATAAAATTAACTATGTCACTCTCGAAGTGTTTAACTATACCCATGCAAAAATCATGATGATTGTGTGACGTGATTGAAGAACAAACCAATGATCTAACAAACAAACACACTTTCGCATTTATAATATTGGGTGATGGTTAGTGATTACAGCATGCAGCGCAATAATATTGTACCTACATAAATATCTCACAAATTATTTCGCTTATTAAATTAGAACAGATCAGTGTTTTAATTGTATTAATAAATTATTTTTTTATTAAATTAAAACACAGCAATGCTTTAATTTAATAAGCTCGTGTATTTTCTAAATGTACACTCGTGTACTTAGTGCACTCTCAACTTTGCAAAGTGGTTTAACACTGCATAATTATCATTTTTAATTTAAGTAATAGCGCTGTTTTTTGTCAATTCACTTATGGCACTTGTAGAAACTAAATGATGCCCGCGTCTTCGTCCGCGTGGATTTCGGTATCATTAGAAATCCCATCGTAGTTTGCGGAGATGAAACGCAGTCATGTCCGTCTCCGATGGAAACTGTCTCTGTACAAAATAGATATTTATTATTAGATTTGGAATTACCGCGGAACACTTTGTTTTTGCAAAGCCCAGGTTTTCTCAGGATTCAAGCTATCTCGGTAGCAATTTTCGTCAAAGAATAAAGTGTTCGAAACGGGCTAATGTGCTTGATATTGTGAAGATCTACAAGGACACTTGTCCTAAGACTCAGAAAATGTCATAAAGTCCTAGAACAAATCTGCTTACAGTCTATCGACTGACCGCAAATCATACACAAGAAGAAGAAAAATTGTCTCAAGACAAAAAGAAAGCAGAATAGGTATGATGACTAGTCAAACCAGTGACTTTTTATGATATCTACATCAAAACTATTGCTTAATTAGGGAGCTTGTATGAATGGTTAGCAAACTTAAAACTAACAGCGGACCTGGATTTAACAAATTATGGAAGACTTTGTATTTAATAGTTCCTGAGAAATAATTTGTTTTTGTCAGTCATCATCTCATTACGATATGCTTACTCAATATATTTAGCTTATTTATTACAATAAACTAGCTTGGAGTATCGTTCAAGCTTCTTTTCCTATTACTTATTTTTTTTATACCTACCTACCTACATAATATTATTATCTACTTCAAAAGGGACGCCTGCTGGGCATAGTAGGTAGGTAATTTAGTACTATTTCAGGTCAAATTCAATCAATTCTGTGAACGTGACTTATCTAATATAGGTTTTGTAGATGTAACGACAATAGGATAATAAGCTTATATTTTGTAATACTCATTGGTAAATTAAGGGGACTGGAGTGTCTCTTATTCTGCGAGTCTCTTTTGTGATCCTAATGATATCTCGTATGAAGAGGGAAATGTCTTTGAAAGAGGGACTTTAAGTACCTATTCTGGACCCTGAGTGTACCTTTGTTCTCCATGTTCAAAAACGTGACACCTGGCCTACGTTAACCTATCGAAGTTATGGCCTGTCTTATGGAGATGTAAAATCACGACGATCGCATTAGCTCGTCCATACTAAATTACTGATTTACGTTATAGGTATCCTACGCAACACACATACGGTCTACTTAATATTATTATCACGCTATTTTATTACCATATTAGCGATCCGCCATACGCGTTCATACATACATACATACAGACAGCGGGAAGCGACTTTATTTTTTACTATGTAGAGATTAGATGATGCCTGTGACCTCATCTGCGTGGATTTAGGTTTTTAAAACCCCGTTTAAAATAATAGATTGTATAACGAGGGCATAAAACAAGCATTATCCGACGCGTTCATCTACCCGAGCCGAAGGCGAGAGCAGATATTTAATGAGAGTTATACACTCTCCTTTTCACTTCGATGCCGAGGAAATGAAACAATAATATTATTACAGTTCATGTATATAGATCAACCGAAAAGAGTAGTAATTAAATGAGAGCGCTGTAATGAGGTTGTATAGGTCGTAAACTCTTCATAATTTTGACATAAAATTACATATTTACATTATTTTTTTGGGTATACATATGCCATACAGACAGATTGTTGTTCACTTATAAAAAATGCACAAGAGCATGAAAAACAGTTTTAGTCCGCTTACAGCCAGCATAAAGTAGAACTTTACGAGCATGGTAAATGAAAAAAAAGTTTGATTTTCCGGGTTCCTAATCTTCTCCTTCTCCAGGTGACAAACTATTTCTGTACCGAGTAGATGATGCCCGCAACTTCATCCACGTGGATTTAGGTTTTTCTTTACATCTCGTAGGAAATGTTTCAATTTCTGGTACCAAAGGTAGCCTATGTCCTTCCCCAGAAATTCCCGGGTTGCAAATTATCCCCGTGTCTTTACGTAAAATCAGCTAAACGAAAAGACCGTGAAAAGCTAGCAGACAGACACACTTTCGCATTTTAAAATATTACAATCGAAGTATGGATTGTTTTATGAGCAAAGATTTTTTGAATAAAGGGATGGTCCGAAGACAGGCCAGTGTACCTAACACTAGCCCAGCCGACAAGCGATCCCTGCATTTTAATAGTAGAATGCATTTCTGCAAACTCGTTTGATACCGCCCCCGCGGACATCGAGTCACGAAGTAGGCGCTTGAACAAGAAGGCCGTAAACCGGTTCCCATAGCTTCCATACAATGTTATCGGAATCAGAATAATATTCATCACGATCCACCCGTTGCCGCCCCACTACTGAGCATGGGTCTCCTCTCAGAATGTGTGTGAGTGCGGATTAGCAGCCTTCACACACGTTTGAGAACATTTTGGACAACTCTCAGCATACAGGTTTCTTCACGATATTTGCCTTCACCATTAAAGCAAGTGATTAATTGCTTAAAATGCACATAACTCTGAAAAGTTAGAGGTCCTAAAAAGAAGGCCGATGGTCTTAACCGCTAGGCTGTCATCGCTTTAATATTAAGTTCGAATTTTAAACATGGCTTTTTAACCGACTTCCAAAAAGGAGGTTGTGCTCAATTAGGCCCGTTTTTTTAAATAAGTAGGTATTCAATAGCAAACATAGATTAATTATTAGTTTCTGTATGATAACAAATATATAAAATTGATTAAGTAAGTAGGTACCTGTGTTCCATACATTAGGAATCAAATGATTTCATTTTAACGACTGAAAATTAAAAGTAGGTTAGTAATTGTCTAATTGGACAGGAAAAAATGTTAGGTAAGTTTTACGTACCCCTAGGCTAAAACGCGTCCTTAATTAATTAGTTTGATTTACCTATTTGTATCACAGAATCAGAATTCTCCATCTTCATAAAAATAGGTTAGATAACTACTTAGGGCTGATTGTTCAACCATCAAATAAGCTTTAAATGATGTTTTGACGCTTTTCCATAAAAATGTACTTACAAAAATTATTAAATTTTACAAAATGTTACTCAGTTAAATTACTTATTATCTAACTAGGTTATGCTCGCGACTTCGTCCGCGTGGACTACACAAATTTTTGATTGTTTATGTCAAAGTTATCACAAGTTGTTTTCTGTATTTGCCACATTATTAGTAGGTCCCTAGGTACTACCTGCCAGCCGTACTTTATAATTATTATAAGTATGAACACATAACAGTATAATAGTCAATAACAACATAATATACCTACCTAGTTACTATATTTTAACTTAGATATAATATTATGTTATAGAAATTCTGCAGCGCATAGTTGGAACTTAGACAGACCGGTTCCTTGAGAAGGTACAGCGCCGCACCCAGTACCCACTCACCAGACCTTTTTTTAATAATCCATGTAACCTTCCGTTTCCTCATTAATAACATCCGGTAAAAAATTTGTGAACGCCAACGCTACATAATATAGAAATCGCTAATTAACTAGTTTTTTCTTCACATCGTTAATTTATTGTCATTTTTTACCCCCGACACAAACAGAGACAAAGAGGTGTTAGTTTAACATGTGTATCCGTGTATTTGTGTACCTACTTGTGTGCCTGTCTGTGGCATCGTATCACTCAAATTGATAGACCGATTTGAATGCGGTTTCTTTTAATCGGACCCTGTTGACTAAAACTATGATTGTTGAGTAGAAAATTCCTTGCCAAAGTAACTTATGCCTAGAGTCACCGATTGCATAGGTAGATACCTAAATGATTAGGGATTCTAGTCGTTCAACGTACCAGACAGCCTGGTTTTGCTAGAAAAAACTATGTATGTATGAAAGTACTTAATAAGTAGGAACTTTTTAGAACTAGGCTTCTGTGTAACGAAAATGGTTGGTCCTGTTTTTAGGTTCTATGTCCTCCCAGTGAGGCTTATTTACTTCATCCAACGTCATCCTTAAGGTTCGTACGCACCTGAGCGGCGCGGCGCGGCGCTTCAGTCCGACTGCAGAACGCGTCACCTCAGGCCGCTCGACGGTGCCTACCGCACTACAACTTCAGTACGCGGCACCTCGCGCCACTTGCGCGTCACTTTTATACCCGTTCGCGTACGAGCGCGAAGCGCCGCGCCGCGCCGCTGGGTATGTCGCACTAGCGTCACTGCACTGCGCGTCGCTTCGCTGCGCTTCAAAATATTCTCTCCAGATGTGACGCGCGGCAACGCGCGGTGAAGCGTGGTGAAGCGCTGTGCAGCGCCGCTCTAGTGCGATATGCGCCATACAAAATGATAGAAATGATATTTTGACGCTCTGTGCCGCGACGTGCAGCTCGCTGAAGCGCCGCGCCGCGCCGCTCAGGTGCGTACGAACCTTTATCCTCTCGACTTCTGCCAGCAGCGTACGCCTCCAGGTTTGTTTGGTTTCTCCTGCCGTGAGGGTTCCAGTTGGAAGCTGTAGAATTCCCTACGTAGAGTATGGCTAATCCAAACCATTTGAGGCGTCTAATCTGCTCCGCCTTGGTAATAGTTAATTTCATTTGAACATTTGCAACAAGTTGCATTTACTTATCTTGATATTTAATCAAATAGATAAGTATACCTACTTCACCACATGTTGTCGATAAATAAACCGAAACAAAACAAAACAAGATCGATAGTGTGGTTTTAAGCTAGAAATCACAGTAAAGTACAGTAACCTTGAAATTGCATTGCAAACAATGATCACCGACTAGTAAATTAGCAAATACTGTAACATTGTACAACGCTGATTTTATTTCAAGAAATACTGCGACTGTTAAACTGGCTATGCAATCTACTGCAAATTATATTGTGTTACGTACCGGTGACGTTCTGCTAGATCCAGATAGTACATATATGAATATGGTAGGTATGGGTTGCCGTTGATACAGACTAATGAAGTGGTGAATATTTAATTAGAGATCATTGTTAGTTGCAGTGTAACAGCCTATGTTTATACCTCAGTAGGTAACCTACTACAATGTAGGACGTAGGACGTAGGTCTCTAGTACTTGCACTGTATATGAAAATGTGCATACCTATTGTTTACAGGAAACTTAGGTGATGATTTAAATTTTCAAAAAATTTCATTGTTCAAACTTTAAACATTCTCGTCATTTAACCCAGCGCTTTTGCAAACAATTTTTTTTTTAAATTCTTTCAATGGAAAGTTTAACGGTAGGTAACAGTAACGTAACTTTAATTGCCTGGTAGCCCATGATATTATGCAACTGGCCCTTAGATTTTACTTAACGTTATTTATTTTTAACGGTAATGTTTTCCTTCATTTAAGTTAAGAAATACAATTTTTACACGACTCCTCAAACAAAGACTGTGTTTTCATGTATCTATGTGAGTTTCTTTATTCCACCATGATTTCTAAACACCTAAACAGATTTGAATGTATTTATTGGATATCATTAGGATCCTTACATCATCCCGAGTGACACTGACTATAAATTTAAAAAAAAACAATACCTAAGTAGGTATAGTTTTTTACAAATAGGTATGGTTTTTTAACATTTTAGTGCGTTTTTGGCAGAGCAGTCGTGTTTTCTAATTATGTAAGTACTTATTTTGGTACCTACTTATTCCAAGTCAAAGTCAAATATTTTATTCAAAATAGGTAATAAATTACACTTTTTGATGGTCGGTTCTTGGATTTGTAAGATGATATACCAAGTTACTTAGTGGTGATAATTTATTTAAAACTAAAGCTCCGAGATAAAGTTAAGGTTAGGTTAAGGTTATTGCAACAAAGCATTGTAACCATATCATTGTGGAGAGTCAGTGTCCTCGGCCGAGTACTCGGTTGGTATAAACACTTAACGAGTGCAATTTCGCCGCAATTTCTCAGCCACAGCACTGTCTCGGCCGAGTGACATTTTACTGTCTCGCTTCACTACTCGGTAGGTGTAATCTGCCCATTAGTCCTTACCACTAGACTATCACCACTATACAAGCCTGTAGCCAGGCTCTTTTGTAGAGGCAGCGAGAAGACGAGCACGATCTTTTTGTGAGTTCGCCTGAGTTAAACATAGCGTCAAAGGTTTTTTACACAGGTGAAAACACTCTTGTCCGACCATTTGTATTGAGAGCGCTCCGAATGCACTCCTCTTACAAGCACTAGTTGATTTTGTTATTTAAAATAGGTATCAATTTTCAAATCAATTACAAGGTACCTGCTAACATATTTATCTACTTTTATCTACATAGTTAGAAAAAATTAAGTAAGTAGGTACCTACCTACCTACTTAAATCTAACGTAACTAAAACTTTAATTAATTTTAACTTAAACTCTAGTAAGTAACACAGATTACTCTGATAATTAACTTTTCAAAGTTTATTTCTCCTAACTTTAGGTAAATTCTTTTATATTATTTTAATCTTTTTCGACAAAAGTCATTTTGTTAATAAATAAAATACAAAACCAGGCGCACGAAACTTTCTGTCTACATTATTACACTATTTAAATCCGAAAATCAAACTGATATTCGCTACTAAAACAACTTCATTTGTAATTTCAATGAGCAATCAATGCACTAAAAGTTTACCCTAATTGCAGCACTTGAACAGTTATTTATATGCAGCAAAAAAAACTATACCGACAAATAATATTTTTAATTACAAAGCTTACATTTTGCTGATGATGTTAGATGCAACTCCGGATCCAAAAACAAGACACAGATTCACTCACAACTCACACTCGATAACTGCACACATCGTAATAATTGCACTCGCGTACACAACTGAGAAGCACAGACCACACGTCCAAACACGTCGGCGAATGCCGGGGCACTGAAGCTGAATTCCATAATCCATGAAGCTGTAATCTAAGGGTAAAGGACGAACTGTTTTTACCCTTTTGAGCTTTTCCGAAGTTTCCACAGCTCTAAGTGAAGCTTAAAACGTCAAACAAAGAACCTTTGGTTGCGTAGATATTTCAAATATTTCTGATATCCATTTCTGCGACGCATGACTCCTATACAATATTATACGTATCCACCTACTCGTAGATATATCGTGTAAGATCGATGGTAATGATGAATCATCTCATAAATTTCACTACTTAGGTATTATTGTTTGACTATTCAGTAAAAATATGGATATTAAAAGAAAATCTGCACTGCTCTCCTCTGGTTCTACCTATGAAGCTCTAAGTTCTAGTAGCATTCGAAGTTATAAGCTGCACATCGCGTCACAATGACTGATCTCACAGATAAGTCAGTCAGTGAGGGAGTCAGAACTTTACTTTTTATATACGTACTAGCTGATGCCCGCGATTTCATCTGGATTTAGTATTTTAAACATCCCGTAGGAACTCTTTGATTTTCCGGGACAAAGAGTAGCCAATGTCACTTTCCAGGTCTTTAACTCCATATGCCCATGCAAAAAATCACGCCGATCCGTTGCTCCGTTGCGAAGTGATTGAAAGACAAACCAACAAACCAACAAACAAATACACTCTCACATTTATAATAATAGGTACTTTTTGTTGTACTAAAGGAGTACTAAAGGAGGTAAAAATATCATACGTTTGTAACACCTACAAGCAACAAACTATGGCCTGCTTGTAAAATAATAACAAATTACCAACTGAGGAAAAATCTAAGATAAGGTGCAAATGAAATATTATTATTGCAGTTGATAATACCTACTTTTATTTTGTCCTTGTAATTTACCGTCAAGCTATTCAGGCGTTAATGACAAAATTATTCAACAAGAATCTGAATAATGTAAATCAAGGCTTTACGAAATACACAGCCTACAAAAATTGTATTTTACCTAGTTATGTTCGAGAACTTTTGTTTTGGTGACTTCTTTGATGCTCCGTCATAATAAAATGGTACAGTACGCGGCAGAAAATAATGTACATCGGCCTTTAGAATGACATTTCAGCTTTGCAGAGCGTTGTCTCTATCACTCATACGTATATGACGTTTTGTCGGTCTCAACGATAGAGGCAATGCTCTACAAATCCGCTTTCTCCTTCTAAAGGTCGATGTACATTATTTTCTGCCACGTACTGTACAATGCGCGCAAAACAAGAAAGTATTCCAATCTGAAGTTACAACATGATAGTTTTTGCAAGTCTAAGTTAGTAGTTAAACTAAGTATTAAATTTACAAGTCCAGCTGAGATCTGTTTTCGTGCAAAGCGTAGTCATACACCATCGCGTTTTGATTGGGCTATTAGATTATTTAACACGCATTATATCGCATACAATTTCATGTGAAGTCCAGATACATGAAAGGTGGTTAAAGCTACCATTGAACTATGAACACCATAGAGTTAGTAGATTGTACAATGCAGTCAGTACCTATTCACTATTCATACTGTGATAATTATTAAGCTCAAACCTAATTGGGTATTTGACTACATAAAAATAAATTATTTCTCAGTGATTATTGAATAGAGAGTCTTCCAAAATACGTAAAATTCACGTCCTTTGTTAGTTTTAAGTGTAATAACCATTTTAATTTATCGATTAAACTAAAAAAGTACGTCATTATGATGTGACGTCACATTTCAGAATTTCAAAGAATATGGCATACTAAGTGCGCGTTTTGAAGTTTGATAAAAAGTTACTTACTTGATTTTACTAGTTGTCAAATACCGATTTTTTTTGTCTAAAGTTAACAAACTGACTTGTGCAACTATTTTGCTCATATTGACTGTCAAAATTTAAAGGTTGCCGTCACGTAACTTTAACCGTCTGTCATGCAAATGGACCATAGTAAATATGAGTAAAATAATGTCCAAATTATGTCGGGTCAGACATTATGACGTAGCAAACAATAAAATTTTAAAAAACTTTGTAATTTTCTACGAAATGTGGTTTGACATTTTTTGCAAAAAAAATAGTAAGTGTGAAAAAAGGTTTGCTATCCATGGCCCATAAGACGCAAAATAATAAAATATATAAGTACATAAGTATGTACTTACTTAAATAAACTTCTTGAACGCTATTCAAATTCTATTGCCTAAGGTAGAGACACAAAATTAAAATAAATATATTAAATGAACTTTTTATACGCCTTTCCAACTCCTCCTAATAATATTAAATACTTACTTAATTCTTTCTACTATGTAAATCGTAATTAAAAAGCTTTTAGAATAAATTGATCAGATTCTTAGAAAAATAACTTCTGCGTGCTTTAATTGACGTTAAATTTTTTAACTTATATTTTCAAGCCGTATTTTCGAAAATTTACCTAGTCCTAGTTAAGAAACTTTTTGTTTGTGGTACAATTACTAACATTTTTGTATTAAGTAGGTACCTAGACCTACTTGTGGATAGATATATAACATATCAATATCATAATAGCCTTTCACAGAACATAGTTACGCCTTCCGTAATGAGCTTCAGATTTCCCACCTCTCTTCGCAAAAAATAGGAAAGATTTGTTTGTTTGTATATTATAATAAGTAATAAGTAATCGTTTGAAGAACTATTATTTATCTATGTAAACAGAATTATGTAGTATATTATAGAGATATGTATATAGGTATATATATTTATATATATTTGTGTATTATTAGAATGTACTGTGTATGTAGTCTAATTTATAATAATATAATATACCTAGGACCATTTTCGGCTGCCGCACCAACCCGTGCTTTCGTGATTCCTTTCGTCAAAGGTTGCCTGGAAGAGATCGCTTTAGCGATAAGGCCGCCTTTGCATGCTACAGCTATTAGATTAAGATCCTGTATTGTGTTTTTTCAATGTTTACTTTGTGTTGTGTGCAATAAAGTGTAAAATAAATAAATAAATAAATAATATTTTCCTAGCGTTACATGCTTTTAAAAACATCTTCAGAACAGACTTCACTATTATTTCTGTTGACCTTACGTTCAAGCGATCGTCGAACCAGACGGGTGGGTCCCCTAGGAGACGCAAGTCGATTTTTATTTAAGCCTTGCAAATCCATTAATCTGCTCTTGGGTAATTGATGCTTCAGCCAACGATTACTCAAAGTCACTTACTTACGTTTTCTAAAAACATGTTTAAAGCGCCTTTCTCGAGAACTCTGTAAACAGATACATACACAACAGATACAGAAACAGATAGAGGTATGGGTTTCAATTAATACTGAAATAATTTGTTCACCATAATATAGTACCTATCTACCCGAATAAAATTCTGGCTAATCACCATTTTAAGCCTATATTAATAAATAATTAACTCTCATATCGTGAAGAAAACATTTCAATAATAATTATTCATGACTAGCTGATGCCTGCGACTTCGTCCGCGTGGATTTACGTTTTTCGAAATCCCGCGGGAACTCTTTGATTTTCCGGGATATTCACATTTATAATAAGTATTATATTATTAGGATTGCTCTGGCATCTGCACATATACAAAATCGTATCGTAAATGACTGTCTGACTGACGGACAACGCCCAGCCCAAACCGTAAACCTAGAGTTTTGAAAGGAGAAAATATTCCTTGAGTTCCCAGGGAGTAAGTACACTAAGGAAGGATTTTGGGAAATTCCAACAGAATCTTTAAACAACGTAAATCCACGATATTCGATCGGCAATAATCTATTTGACCATCTTCTACTGTCCCGATTTTTTCTTTCGATAAGTATAACGAGAATAATATGATCCTTACAAGAAAGTGAGTCGATTGGCGATAAATAACTTTTAGTCAATTTCATTCAGGTATATTTTATCAACAAATCATGCTTGACCAAAAAATTGACTTCGCCAAAATTGTTTTCATGACATAATTCGGGTGCCATTTAATTAAAGCAAAACTTTGAATACCTACTGGTGCCTACTGTTTGGAAATATGGCTACATTTAGGAATGTGCGAAATTGTAAAATGGAATGATAACAATCTGTGCTAGCTGGCACGGGCGCTTTTTAATGAAACATTACTAGGTATGGTGTGTGACAAACGGTTTTTACAAAAACAGCGCGATTAGGTACCTACCATTTTCTTTTTGCATTTATGAGTCACACTTGCAATCATCTTAGCATTTAATGTTTTCTGGCATTCTACGACTAACACACTAACTAAATACTGAGCTCCACCTATAAAATTAAAGTTTAAGAATCAATCTGCTGGTGCCTATAATACAGGATAAAGGCAACAGAGATCAATACCATGTAAAGCCTGACCAATAACATAAAAAAACTTGTTCTGGGGGCGCGTATATTGTTTATGGTCAATAAGTATATTATGGTCTTGTATAAATTAGTTCCACGGGTTTTCCGCAATATGGCGAGGTGTTTTATTTTCTGGTCAGGCTTTATTTCGTATTAATTAAGTTACAAAAGTTGTAATATTTAGGCTACAATAAACAATCAATGTTATTAAGTGTAGCAATTCTTTTGATATAAATTATAATACAAGGATCACCCTGTGAGCTATAATACCTACCGTTGTGTGCAAGACCAACCAATTTGTACTTACAGGTACAAACTACAAACTGTGTGAAACTACGAACGGGTAAATTGGAAGATGCGCCTTGTCCTGGAAACCTTACCACAAAATAGAGGAGCACCTGCTTATCATCATCATCCTCAACTCGTCGCGACTCAAGAGTCGGGAGTATTTTACGCAATAAGTAGAACCTCTGCTCCTGGAAAATGTTCGCCTAAATATTGGATAGGTATCTAAAACCTAAAAGCTCACTTGCTAACGGGGGAAATAGGCTTTTCGCTTCAAATTGTAGGTAACAGGTAAACCGCAGTGCACTGTTTTCATCCATTAATGAGATTGATTTCTATTTATTGCACTATTTCGACCAAAATACGGCACCAGAGAAAAAGGAGCTTTTAACTGCCAGAGCTCCACACCCTTCTATTATTATACCTAGTATATACTGCACTAGTATATACTGCACTAGTATAATAATTATAGTGTATTGATTAATAGTATATAGCAGGGATGGCGAACCTTTATGCGTATACGTGCCAATTTTCTGGAATAATATTTAATGACGTCGCAGCCGTGCCATCAAATATTCTTGACTTTGTGATCAGTGGAAAAATAATGTAAAAAAACAATATCAACTCAAAGCTCTATATTTACCAAAAATACAATTACAAGAGCAATTAAAAATTAGTGCGACTTCTGTTGTTGCAGATTGGACGATAATTGACTTATATTAGGGTTGTACGATGTTACTTTTAGCAGAATGCATGCTGAACTTGATTCATCAGTCAGTCTATTTCTAACAGAGTCTTTGATGTTATTCATCTCTGAAAACAATGACTCGCAGGCATATGTTGATGAAAATACAGTTAGAATAGCGTGAGCCAGCTTCTTTAAACAATTAAATGTTTCTGGCAACGCATTCCAGGTTTCTAAAATTTTATTATTGGCATCTTTACTTATATTACTGGTCAATCTTTCTGTTTCAATTAACTCTAATTCTTTTCTCATGTCTATGAATTTTTGTATCCAAATTGAACTAGATTGGAAATCAATCAGCTGCATTTCAAAATCTTCAATTTCCAACCAATCGAACTGGGAGAAGTTCAGTGTATGAAAGGTCGTTACATCTGGGTACATAATAAACTTGACCGTTTCTGATAATTCTTTGAACTGAGAAAATCTTGTTGAAAATTCCTTAATTGAAGAATCAATCACAGAGATAAATTCCTCAGTAATATTTTCTGCATTTGTTGTCTCATGTATATCAGATTCATTGATATATTTTTTCAAGTATGGAAAATACTTGTAGTTTTTTGCGATAATATCGTTTCTGAAAACTTGCAGTTTAGCCTCAAAGGCGCGAATGAGATCGATCATGACGATTATTGTTTTGTTTGTGCCTTGAAGCTTCACATTTAACGTATTTAAGTGTTGGCATATGTCTGTAAAAAACATCAATTTTGAAAGCCACATGACGTCCAAAAGCTGTGGGTATTGTTCAATTTTTCCCTCATTTTGCAGAAACAGTCTGATTTCTTCCAAGCATTCAACAAATCTTTCAAGTACAGACCCACGACTCAGCCACCGAACATTATTATACATGAGTAAGCCATTATACACGGAGTTGACTTCATCCAACAAAGCGTCGAACTTTCGCTTGTTTAAAGCCTGAGCAGAGATGAGGTTGACTATTTTCGTAACTACTGCCATAACATTATCAAGAGATGTTAAACCGCTCTTAGCGCATAAGGCTTGTTGGTGAATGATGCAGTGGAATTCAAGAATCGAATGTCCTACTTCAGTTTGAAATAAACTTATGAAACCAATTTTTTTACCCACCATACTCGGAGCACCATCAGTTGTTACAGAAACAACTTTTTTTATATCAATTTCTTTTTCAACTATCGAATTTTTAACTGCCGTACAAATATCTGCGCCCTTTGTAGTTGTTGGTAACGATTTTATCGCAATTAATTCCTCCTTAATGACGTTTCCTACGCAGTATCGAGCAAAAACAGCTAAACGTGCAGATTTTGTGACGTCAGTGCTTTCGTCGAGGCATAGCGATATAAATGAAGCAGAGTGAATGTCAAGCTTTTGTTGCTCTGTAACATTTTCAGCCAATTTTAAGATTCTTTCCTTTATTGTGTTTCTGGACAAAGGAGTATCTTTGATGCGCTGAATTATCTTATTTTTATTCTCGAAATCAGCAAAAAGAGAAGGCGCGCATGCTAACCAGGCTTCCTTTAAAAACTCGCCTTCTTGAAAGGGTTTACTATGCCGAGCAATGACATTTGCAGCCGTGTAACTTGCCGCACTTGTATGACAATTTTTGCCAACAAATTTATTTATTGATGTTGACTGTTTGTTTCTGTCTTTCAAAGCACTCGCAATTAATTCCTTTTGCTCTGCTTCGCTTTTTTGACAAATGGATTTGTGATTTGTTTCAAAATGCCGTTTAACGGAAGATGTTCTACATACCATGGTGCCAGAACATAAAACACACACTGCTTTGTCACCTTTATTAATCACGCCGAATTTATCAGTCCACCAAGTCTGAAATTCTCTAGTATCCTTGCTATTTTGCACTTTTAGTTTCTTTGCTGAACTAGCCATATTAAATTACAGCAAATAATAACTTAAATAAACTTTAAAGTTCACTTTCACAATGAAATTCAACTATTTTTTGCGTAAACAAACAATTTGCGCGGGCACTGCGCCTCGTTTGTTATTATTTACTCAAGTCAAGCCCCCGCGCTGCGTTCCCGCGCCCCGCGCCACCGCCGCATTCCCCGCGCTAGCATAGCAACTACGCCCCGCCTCCACCCCGCGCACCGGACCCGAACGCTCGCGCGCGTTTGCTTTTCAAAGATTCATAGGTATTATGCTACATCATAATCATAATTTATACTTTTTTCTTTAAACTCGTAATCAGTGACGTGCCGAAATTATTTCGTCGCGTGCCAGCAATGGCACGCGTGCCATTGGTTCGCCATCCCTGGTATATAGTATAGTATACTATATACATAGTATAGTAGCATAGAATTATAGTCAATTTCTAGTTTGGAGCCAATTTTAGGGCGATATCGATACAAAGGTTCTTATCCCGCTTGATGCACTGAAATAAAAATAAAGTATCAAATATTAAAATAAAAGTTTATATTTAGATTTTCCGCCATTTTTCACTGTCACCTTTCAATAAACAAATACTTTTGTATCTATTGGATGCTAGAGGTGAGTTTTCGAATTATTTCTTCACGCTGACGTGGATATTAAAGACATCACGACATTGACATCCACTAAGAAAGGATTTTTTTAAATTCGACCCCTAGAGGGTAAAATTGAGGTTTGAAATTTGTGTAGTCAACGCGGACGAAGTCGCGAGTATAAGCTAGTGTACTTAAAAAAATTGTGAAGATATTTTGTGTGAAACTCCAAAGAAAAAAAAAACAGTAAAGTCTTTTCGGCTAATGCCGATTTATGCCTACACTGTAGTTGTATAGTAAAATAAAAACCTTATACTGTGGTATTTAATATATTACGAACTAGCTTTTTCCCGCGGTTCCGCTCGTTTTTAGGGTTCCGTGCCCAAGGGGTGCCAACGGGACCCTATTACTAAGCCTCCGCTGTCTGTACGTCCATCTGTCAGCGGGCTGTATCTCGTAAGCCGTAATAGGTAGACAGTTGAAATTTTCACAGAATGTATTTCTATTGCCGCTATAATAAAAATAATAAAAATTAAATTAAATTAAATAAAGGGGGCTCCCATACATGGAAAAGAAGTCGAAATAAAATTACTAAATTTTAGGCGGACGAAGCCGCGGGAAGGTAGGTAAAGGAATAAAATGTGAAATGAAAATATTTTTTATTTTTGAAAATATTTACTATTACACAATCTACATACCCATAGCCAAAATTCCCTCATTGTATGAAGAGACCCAGCAGTGGACCGTAAAAAGATGTTAGACCATAGTTAATTTATCCTTCCCTAAAACAGGAAATATGCACACTATTTGAATTGACAATACTCAGAAGAGACCTATCTGTTTATTTTATATTCTTTGATCGGAAACTTTAAAATACGTACAACGATAACTTGATACGTACTTATGGCATGTGACATAAGGTACAAATTGCAATGAGTTGCATTTTACACGAACGTGCACGAGTTTGTTATTGTTAAATAAGTGAAAAATACGAATTATATAAAAGAAATAGTTTTACTTACGAATGAAATGTGATTCCTTGACTTTTGGAAACCTTGCTTGTGTAGTTTGTGCAGAATCTCATCACACACGACGGCATTTTCGGTTGTTTTGGGAGACGAAAACAAAATACACATTACTATCAACGACGTCATCGATAGCGCGACGACAGCGGGCGACTGAGCTCAGGTTTGCTAA